>NW_010426505.1:8737-9312 GCF_000710305.1 Buceros rhinoceros silvestris | reverse complement strand
CCATTGGCAGGGGCGCCTGCCCACTCCATGGTGGTATGGGACCAAGGGGCAGGTTCGCCAGCCACCCTCCCCATCCCATCTCACCCTCCCTGGCAGAAGAAAAATGGGGAAAAAAGAGGGGAAAAAGCAAAGAGACTTTAAAACAGACCAGCTGCAGCACAGGGCAGTTCAACTGTGGGAATGGAAACCTTCCCAGCCCACATCCCTGGGCATCCCCGGGCCCCAGGCAAAGGACAACGGGAGCCACAAGAAAAGAGAAAGCACTAAATCTCCTGTTCCTGCTTCACCACAACCCGGGAGATGCTCACACCAAGGCCAGCGTGTAGAAAGGACACAGGGTTCCCTGCCCTCTCTGGGGACAGCCCAAGGCCACCTTGCCTGCCTTGAGGCACAAAGCAAAGGGATTTAGGCACCTCGAATAGCCCTGGGGCCACCGCTGCGCTCCTCTCCAGCACAGCCTCCCACCCAGGGCGACGAAAAATCCAAGACTGGGAAACACTCAGATGCTGCCGCAGACACCGGGAGCATTTTAACAGCGCGGTGTCTCCCCATCGATCCCTTGTCACCGCTGTCAC
>NW_010426505.1:7116-8682 GCF_000710305.1 Buceros rhinoceros silvestris | reverse complement strand
ACCGGGAGCATTTTAACGGCGCGGTGTCTCCCCCTCGATCCCTTGTCACCGCTGTCACCTCGTCCCCTTCCTCCCTCCCAGCCCTTTCGAATTGGCTGCCATCGACCTCCTTCCCCTGCGGAGCTGACATTAATCCGGCAATGTTTGTTTAACAACAGCTCCCATTGATCTGTAGCCTGATCCCCCAAGTCAATACAGGCTTTTGCCAGGGTCTGGAGTGCACGATCCAGCTCCAGAGTGGCCCGTCGAGCTCAAACGGCTGCGCGGGCTGATAGGATCAGACGCTGTCAGTGCTGCTCTGGGAACCATTAGCTTTAATTAGCTGATGATGCTGTAGAGGCCACATAAAACAATGAAGGGGATTGATCCCTCGTGTAACACTATTGACAGTGGAGCTGCATCTGGGATCGGTTTGGTGCCGGATGCATCTGGCCTATAAAACCAAGGCCTGTTATCTTTCTTTCTTTTTTTTTTCCTTTTGCTTTAATTTTAAAATCCCACAATGGTAGAAGTGCCAGCTTAAAAGCGAGAGCCAAAGAAAAAAGTCAGCTGCAGGGAGCCCTCTCTGCTTCCCACTGATGATAAGTCAGGGCACGTGCAGCCACTTCCACCACCCCTCCCTGCCAAAGACCCCCGTGAGTACGGCACACCTCGACCATTAAGGCACAGACAAGCCTGCTTCCAGGTCACTGTCATTACCCCCCTTTTTAGAACAAGACCCAGCTTCCTCCATGCCCTTTGCTCTGAAGAGCACATCAGTCACCCATCCACCTGCTTTCTGCACTGCTCGTCCCCTCTGCACACTGTCACCCATCACAGCTGCAGACAGGGACCATGGTGCCACATGGAACACGCTGAGTCAAGGGGGGGACTCAAAAATACCGGGATGCTGCAGGGAACTCTCTCATTTTCATCTCCTCTGCTGCAATCATCCGGCAGAGCATCTCCACGTGCCCCACACATGCAGTGGGGATTTCCCCTGGGGACTGAGATGCTGACAGCCAAGTGCCTTTACACCCCAGGTACCCCCCTTACGCAGGAAGAAATCCCGGTGAGATAAACCCGCAGCCATTCCAAGCGAGCAGAGCCACGGCTCTTGGCGCAGACGCCTTCCAGCAGCACTGGGGAACCACACAGGTTTCACCCGCACCGCGAGCTCCCTTCTTTAACCCCCAGCATTTCGCAGACACAGCACCACATCCCCACCACATTGCAGCCCAGGGGTGCAGGTTTTGCCAGCACCAAAACAGAGCCAGGAGCAAAAAAACTCCCCTGAGCCAGGAGGGAGTCCTCACAAAGTGTGTAAATACAAGGATTTACATCACATCTCTCCCCGCTGCCTCCCAGCAAGCAGCAGAGCCGAGGATCCCAGCAGAGCATCCCTGCCCGGAGAGATCAACCCTTGGGGGTCCCTGGAGCCATCTCCTCCCTGCCATCCCCGTGGCAGCTATAAAAACTCGCTCAAAACTCCCTGAAAAGGGGAGGCAGACCAAACTCAGCCCCGAAGGCAGCTGGAAGCCTGAGCGCAGCGGCAGGCAGGGCGGCAGGAGCGAGCAAGCCGGGGGG
>NW_010426505.1:5863-7064 GCF_000710305.1 Buceros rhinoceros silvestris | reverse complement strand
AGGCGGGGCGGCAGGAGCGAGCAAGCCGGGGGGAGCGCATGCCAGCCGCCCGGCTCTGACGGCTGACACCCTGGCCTAACACTTTCCAGATGTGGCTGCAGGAAGACAGAAGCAGAGCTGTTCCCTGCTGAGGAAGCTGGAAACGGTCGGAGATAATGTGGAATTCCTGAACGGGAGCCAGCGGCGGCCGGGGCCGGGGCGCAGGGACAGCCAGCGAAAGGCAGAGCGCCGGGGCCGACACAAAACTCCTCTCTTTTGTGTGTGTGTGTGTTTTATTTCAGGAACTCTGCATGTAAAAGCCCTTAATTTATACGCTGTGTGGGTTGACGGCTGTACCCAACAAATGGAACATTTTCTCCATATCCTTGTGTGTGTGATAAACAGCCGCTGCGGAGAGGCAAGGAACAGAGCCTTTTTCTTCACCGTGATAAATACACTCCCAGCAGCTCCGAGTTTCTTGGCTTAGAGATTATTATTTTTTCCTCTCTCTCGAGGGGGGAGGCTCAGCCCCCTCGCCAGGTACTCTGCGCAGCACCAGGCAAGCGAGTGGGGAGCTGGGCAGGGCAGGCGCTGCCGCTGCTCCCTGTCTCGCCTCTGCGACCTCGTCCTTCCCGAGCGGCACAGAAGCTGACGTAGCCCTGTTTGCAAACCCTGCGGCCGGCGGCTAATGGAGAGGTGAGGCCAAAAGCAGTGGGAAGAAGTCCCTGCCCCATGCCAAGCATAGATGGGCACCCATCTGCCCCCATCTCTCTGCAGCTCCCTCTCTAGGGTGCTTTACAGAAAGCGCCCCGGTGCCAGGGTGCTATAGGAGACACCCTCTTGCAGCCTCTCAGCCCTTGTGCTGCTCAGCAAGGAGCTGCAGGTACCACCATAACGCAGGTTTTGGAAATAGTGCTGCTTCAACAAGAGGGGAGGGAGCAATGGCGCAGGAGGGGAGACACAGAGAAGGTGGGTGGGGCACAGAGGACGATGGGGTGCACTGCTTCCGCAAACCCCCAACCTCCAGACAACCTGTATCTGCCGGGCAAACTGGCTCTTCGAGCGAGCCCACCCCACCCAACCGTGCCATCCCAAACCTCACCAGGCAGCAGGTCCCAGCATCAGGCAGCAGGTCCCAGCACCAGGCAGCAGGTCCCAGCACCAGGCAGCAGGTCCCAGCACCAGGCAGCCCACCAGCAGCAGCCCACTGGGCCCTGTCAGC
>NW_010426505.1:3271-5834 GCF_000710305.1 Buceros rhinoceros silvestris | reverse complement strand
GCCACCCCAAACGTCACCAGGCAGCAGGTCCCAGCATCAGGCAGCAGGTCCCAGCACCAGGCAGCAGGTCCCAGCACCAGGCAGCAGGTCCCAGCACCAGGCAGCCCACCAGCAGCAGCCCACTGGGCCATGTCAGCAAGTGGCTTTATGGTCCTCCACCACCCTGTCATCCAGCCAGCCGAGGTGCAGCCCACCCAGCCACAACCCTGGCACCATAAAGTGTATCGCTGTACATCTATTATGCAGTGGATATAAAAATACATTATACCTATGCGTGCACACTGCATAACATGACACAGGGTCATCTTCGGGAAATAAAGCAGGGAGCCAACCGGGGTGCCCTGTGCAAGGGCAAGAGCACAAAGCACCCGCACAGCCACTGCTCCCAGTGGGATCTGCAGCACAGAGCTGCTTCCTCCACTGCTGGGGTATTTGCACAGCCAGGAGTTCAGTTAAACTGGCGATAATGGACTTTAGCGAGATAAAATGGATGTTTGCTGTGAGCGAACAAAAAGGATCCAAAGCCAGAGACGAGGCCAAAGTCAGGTTTACCTCCAAGCCAGCCATGCCCCGGGATATCAGCGCTGCTGTGCAAACAAAACCAGATTCACAGCTGGTTTTGCAAAACGAAGCCCTGGCCTGGATGCAGCGAACAAGTGTGGGGGCTCCCGGCGCACCCCGAGCTGGCTGCCGTGTTCACCAGGACAGCCACCGCGCACATTCGCTCTGGTGCACCAGGCTGTGCTGGGTCCCCAGCAGCCAAATTCCACCTCTTTGTGCCCCCTGGGGACCCATCAAGGTTGCTGCAGCTGGCACCTGGGCACCCACGCCAAGGTGTCAGCTGGCAGAATGAAATCCAGCCTGTCGTCCTCCTGCACCCAAAGAACATGCTGGTTCCAGGGTGCAGGCACCCGTGGACATGCCAAGCCGCTCCCTCAGGGCCACTTACACCTATTTTGTGCTCAAACGCTGGCTGGTTCCTGGGTGAAACAAACTTCAGATTGATGAATGAAGCCCAGGACAAAAACCATCCAAAATTGGGGCTTTTTTCCCATTTCTGGCTGAGGTAGATATCTCAAGAAAACAGCGTTTGCTGTGGTATTTCACCACTTTCTTTTTCTCAGACGGAGCCATCTGAGAACAGCTTCCAGAGCTGCTGCCGGGCTTTGGAGCCAGTTCAAGAGGAGAACAACCACTGGGAATCGAGAGGGCTTCTTAGAGCATCACTCTGGGGTCAGGCTCGGCTGGCACGTGGGGCAGAAACGGGGCTGGCGCAGGCCGAGGCAATATGGGGCAGAGGCCACAGTGAAGCGTCAATGAGTTCAACCAGGAGCCCTACAAATGCCTCCATGTTGGCAGCCCAAGGGAACTGGGGTATCCCACACAGGCTGATGGCTGTTCCCATTTGTAATCCAGCTGATGGGGAGTTCAGGCGTCCAGCAGCGAGGTGGCTGGGTATCAATTATTTCCAAAAAAAGGGGTTGTCACTTCAGGCACTTGAAGGAAGGCAAGTATGTGCCATGTACCTCGGCATTGCTGGTTTGCCACCCATTCCTTTACAGCATGGCTAATATTCCCTGGGGAATCTGTGGGAATGGGATGGCTCAAGGGACCATAAAGAGGCTGGGGCACACTTCAGCTCAAGGTATGCTTCAGGGTCTTTCCAGATGACCAGCTGGCAGGGCTCTAGTCCAAAATCCCTCCAGTGACACCTGGGTGATGGCTGAGGGGTCTCCTGAGTGCTCTGAGTGGACAGGCATTTCTGCAGCACTGCCCCCAGGTGATGCCCAGCCTGTTCCCCATCGTGGCAGAAAGTCAAGATGGAAAAGGCAAGTCAAGATGGAAAAGGCAGTATTTCTGCGCCACGCCCCCAAGGTGACCCCCAGCCTGTTCCCCATCGTGGCAGAAAGTCAAGATGGAAAAGGCAAGTCAAGATGGAAAAGGCAAGTCAAGAAGGCAAATCCCCCTGTTGTCTCCCAAAATAGCCCCTTGGTGAGCACGCAGGTACTGCAGCTTTCATGGCAGTCGGTTACACCAAAACATCTCACAGGAGTCCTCCAGAGACGAGATCCTGGGAAGCAGCCTGGGAACAGGGACCAGCTCCTGCCCTTCCCATCACGTGTACTCAGGGACCTTCACATTGACACCTACAAACTGCTCCACACACGGACCCAGCACCTTGCTCCCTGACTCCCTTGGGGTGAGCAGCATCCATCTCTGAGATCTCCCCAGCTGCTCCAGGGACACCCAACCCGTACGTATTTTCCTCACCAGTTACATCTTTTTTTCCTTAAGGGACATGCCATGGGGAACGGCTGCTCCTCAGCGGGCAGCTCCACCACAGCCACCCCCTCACAGCAGCAGTCACTTCTCTCTTGCTGCCCACTCCCACCTTCCCCTCTTCAATCCCAGGGTGATGTTCTCCCTCTGCTTGGGGAAGCGGGTGGGTGGGCAGCGGGGCAAAGGGGAGGCTAATGAGCAGAGACCCGGGCAGAGGTTAGCATTAATGATTTTCCCCACCACTCCCCTTTTAAACTCTGTTAGCGAGCCGAAGTACTTGACA
>NW_010426505.1:2836-3075 GCF_000710305.1 Buceros rhinoceros silvestris | reverse complement strand
GCTCTGCCCGTCAAACCCCTCGCGCTGGCCGTGCCCCCTGTGCCCCGGCAGCCTCCCGCAGGGACGGCAGCCCAGCCTCGCACCGCGACCGCTGCCACCATCAGCATGCCGAGATGCTGAAAGGCTGCAAAGCTGATGCTGATGAGCATGAAGGTCAGTGGAGAGGGAAGGTCGTCTCCGGCGGTGGAGCCGGCTGCCCCGCGGGCAGGGGGGACCCCTGCGGGGCCCGTCCCCCCACC
>NW_010426505.1:1579-2748 GCF_000710305.1 Buceros rhinoceros silvestris | reverse complement strand
TGTGCCGCTGGCGGTGGAGCGTCCGGCCCCTCGGGCAGTTGTGCCCGCTGCTTGCCCGCTCCCCTGCCCAAGGGCACCCGTTCCCAAAGCCTGTCCTGGGGGTGGGCTTGAGCAAAGCTCTCTCCAGTAAGACCTTGTAAATGCATCATTGAGAGAACACGAGAGAAAAGCAAACCCATGCCTGTATTTACCAGCACTGCTGGGACCTCCAGGGCCCACCGCTCCCCCTCCCTGCTGTCATTGCTACCACAAAAGCAAAAGAGGTTGGTCAGCTCCTGCTCTGCCACCTCTCTCCAGGGTAAGCGTGAGGCTCTGGCAAGTTCCCAGTGCAATGGGAGGAACTGGGATGCTGTCTGCCACAGCGGGGTGTGATTTGGAACGATTTGATGCATGGGGATGCACACAGCATGGGCAGCGATCCTTCCAGCCAGACACAGCCACCCCATGCCTGCTTTACCACTGGGGGAAACTGAGGCATGGAGGAACCCTACCAGGGCTGAACAACTGCTGAAGACTGACCCACGTTACAGCCTTTTCGCCCCCCTGCAAAATCCCTCCCTGCTGCAGCCGCTCCCCTCAGCCAGCGCCACGGCCACCTCTCCTCTGCTTCCCCACTTGTTTCTGTCTGCACTCTGCAAAGAGAGGGTGTGATGCTCGTGCGCACCTTGTGGTCCACAACCCACCCGCCTTGCTGCGTGCGTCCACACACGCGTGCAAAAAAGCCGCCCATAATCTCCTTGACGTCTGCTGTTCCGAGCTCGTCCTCACGTGAGCGACTCCGTCATCTCCCAAAGGCAAGAGCAGTAACGCAAATTCTCGGCCCTGGTTCCCTGCTGCTGTCCCCACACGGCAAAGGTCGGGGTGCACACGTGTTCCCAGGGGACACAATTCCTTCCCAGCCTGGCTCCACTACTCAAGGCTCCTGTGGGGTTTGCAGAGAATAAAGATACTGTGGCCAAGCAGGACATGGCTGGATGGGGGAGAGGAAAAGCACACGTCCAGGGACCCAGGGGTGGGACCCCAGGAGGGATGCAAAGGCACCATGAGCCCCAGTATTGATGCTCTGCCTTTCCACTTCCCCGTCTTTAATGGGGGGGGGTTCACCCTCTCCCCACTGAGGAGAAGCACAAACCTACCGCGTGTCCCGACCCTACTCTGACACCTCCTCC
>NW_010426505.1:0-1471 GCF_000710305.1 Buceros rhinoceros silvestris | reverse complement strand
ACTGCTCAGCCGCCCCTGCCCCCGGAGCGACGGGGCCTCCAGCCGAGCGGCTGTCGCTTGTGATTTGTGGCGCTAATATTTCAGGGGAGGGGACGGAAAGGGTGACAAGCCAGCTCTTGGAAGTCAACTAGCAGGGCTATAGCTGCAGGCAAAACAATAACACTGATGGATCTGAGGACCTGGGGTGGCAGAAGCTGGAGGAGGAGGAAAGGAGAGAAGAAAGCACATGAGGAAGGGTGACAAACAGCATAAATAAATTTTGCCTTTACACAAAGTTGCCAGGAGCCTGTTACAGCCATTTCATTAATTAGCCCTATCCTGCACCAGGGAGGGAGCACCACGCCATCCCAGATGGGGACTAGGACCCCACGACTCCTGAGAGGCTGTGCTGGGCTGGGCCCCCAGCACTGACTGTTTCCCACCAGCCACCCCACTGCTGGAGGGCGTCAGCAGCCACCAAAGCTGTGCCCGTCCATCTCAGACACCCACCGGCACCTTTTCCTGAGCCTCCTCTTGCTGCCAACAGAAGCCGCAGTTCTGCCATCCCCACTGTCCCCAGCCCAGACAATGTCAGCCCTAACACTGCCCCAACAGCCCCAGCCCCCTCCAACCCGGCGGTGGACAGACTCAACAGCCGGAGCCCTTTTTTAAGACCTACAACACTTGAGAGGCTTAACGACAAGAATATCTCGATTATCCGCACCCAGAGCCCTTGAGCAGCCCCTGCTGCTCTCGAGCAGCTTAAAGGATGGGAATTAGTGGTGGGGGCACCCCAGATCCCTCCGTGGCATCCCCAGCCTGTGACTCTCCTTCCAAGGGGCGACAAATATCCATTTTAACCCCCCTAATCGCCACCCTAGTCTCCTCACCAGTGCTTTTCACACCTTCCATCAGCAGCGAGGCATGTGCGACTGGCAACGGGCCACAGCCAGGCCCACCGCGGCGCAGAGACGGTAACATTTCGCTGGGAAAAGGGCAATTTAATTATCCTGTCTTCTGTTTCATGACAACACAGGAACGTGCTGCTCAGACACAGAAAGCTCCATGCAAGCAAACGGCAACCCTGCCTTGACGCTTCCCAGAGCTGGGTCCTCGCTTTCCGCTGGAGGCAAAGAGGGGCCGGGAAAGGCGAGCACAGGGAAACGACAGAGTTAAAGCAAAGCCCCAAACCTCCAGGTTTTTCAATAATCCAAAGAAGAAGGAAAAATGTTTTTGTTGTCCAGCTGCAATGCTTCTTCCGAGCTCAAAGCAAGCGCTGTGTCTCATCTGGGGTCTGTTTGGCCACCGCGGGTCTATTTTTACAAGGAAAATGGTATTTTGAAGGAGAAGGTCGATCAGAAGAGGAAGAAGTATTAAAAATCTTGCAGTCCTCTTTGGGGAGATCAAACTATTCACTGAACCCAGCCAGACTTCACAAACCACGACTGACCTTCTAAAGTATGACTTACCAGAAAACTTGCTATTAAAATAT
>NW_010426504.1:8177-10080 GCF_000710305.1 Buceros rhinoceros silvestris | reverse complement strand
GCCCATCAATCCAGCCTGTTCAGATCCCTCTCTAGAGCCTCCCTACCCGCAAGCAGATTGGCACAGACCTAGTACTTGGTCTTGTTGAACTTCATACAATTGGCCTCAGTCCACCAAACCATCCTGTCCAGATCCCTTTGTAGAACTTCCCTACCTTCAAGCAGATCAACACTCACGCCTAACTTGGTGTCATCTGCGAACTTACTGAGGGTGCACTCGATCCCCTCATCCAGATCATTGATAAAGATGTTGAAGAGGACCGGCGCCAACACTTAGCCCTGAGGAACACCACTGGTGACCAGCTGCCAGCTGGATTCAACTTCATTCACCGCCACTCTCTGGGCCCAGCCATCCAGCCGATTTTTTATCGAGTGAAGAGGACACTCATCCAAGCCATCAGCAGCCGTTTTCTCCAGGAGGATGCTGTGGGAAACAGCGCCAAGGGCTTTGCTAAAGTCTAGGTAGGCAACATCCACAGTCTTTCCCTCATCCACTAAGTGGGTCACTTTGTCCTGTAAGAAGATCAGGTTAGTCACGCAGACCTACCTTTTATAAGCCCATGCTGACTGAGCCTGATCACCTGATTGTCCTGTATGTGCTGCATGATGGCACTCAAGATAGTCTACTCCATAACCCTGCCTGGCACTGAGGTCAGACTGACAGGCTTGTAGTTCCCTGGGTCCTCCTTCCAGCCCTTCTTGTAGATGGGCGTCACATTTGCGAACATCCAGTTGACTGGGACCTACCTACTTAGCCAGGGCTGCTGGTAAGTGATGGAAAGTGGTTTAATGAGAACTTCAGCCAGCATCCTCAGTACCCTTGGTTGGATCCCAGCCAGGCCCATAGACTCGTGCACATCTAAGCAGTGCAATAGTTCTTGGATTGTGGTGTCTTCATTTTGCTCCCCATCTCTGTCTTTCAGTTCAAGGAGTTTGGCACTCAGAGAACAACTGGTCTTACTGTTGAAGGCTGAGGCAAAGAAGGTATGCAGTACCTCAGCCTTTTTATTAGCCTAAGTGTGCACCCAAAAGACTGAAGTACCATTAGCTTTTATCCCATCTTTCTTGTGCTGACCATAGATGACCTCACTACCTCTTCTTTGTTCTATATTTACTTAAATGGCTTGAAGAACTATTTTTTTCTTATCAAGGTCTGACTTAACTTGGATTTTCATATTATCTTTGTATTTTAAAGATAGTTTCTGACCTTCAAGGCACAGCTTTCTTTTGTGATCTTTTTGGTATTCCTTGTCGGCTTCTTTTTGTTCCAAGCACCTCTTGTGATGTAAGTATTCCTGCTAATTTTTTAACATTTTCTATTACAACTTTTTTTGTGAGTGTAACCTCCAGTTGCCATTTGAGAATGCCATTAGTCTCTCATACGTCCTGTCTCATGTATGCATGAATATCTTGCACATCCCAGGAAACTGAAGACCAATTCAGATCATACTAAGGTCAACACATACTGGGTGACCAGCTGAATTTGCCTCTTGGGCTCTGTTAACTTAGGGTCAGTCATGTAGGCATTTACACTTGAGGTGCCCTAAGCTGGCTGGAATCTTGCCCTGTCCCCACTGTGCTTTAACCACTGGCACTTAACAGTCACGGATATTGATTACAGGAGAAAAAAAATAAATTCAGCAAATGTTTCAAATCTTACAGGTATGGGAAACTGTTACTAGCAACATGTAAGTGATGTTACTGTTTCCTTTTAAGAGTTTCAGCTGTGGTGCATTTTTAACTTTTCCATGCTAGTAGGCAGTGCTGTGTCACTCGCTTGCATTGCTGTGCATTCTTCATGTCCATGCTGTCCATGTCCTCCATTCTTCCAGAAGATCCTCACACAAATAGAAGTGAGGCAAAACTGTAATCAATAATTTTTTAAAACATGAATTTATTAAAGG
>NW_010426504.1:0-8092 GCF_000710305.1 Buceros rhinoceros silvestris | reverse complement strand
CTGACAGTCTTCATTTTCTGAAGTGGTGTAGCTTTAGGTATAAAACAAAATTTTCCGGATAACTATAGCTGGTGAGATTTTATGCTGTGAGTGACTGATTACTTTCAGGGTAAATTTCAGATGAATTCTTTCAACGGTGATAAATGGCTCATTGTTCATTGCAGTCTACCAATCAAGTTAAGTGAATGCAGCTACAGCATGCTGCTATTTTTTAAGGATATTGGTGGAGGCTTTTGCAGATTATTTTAAATTGTGCTGAAGTCAGGATCGATTCCAATTTTTTTTTTTAAATAGTTAATAAAAACAACACCTGTGCAGATCTAAACCACCACAGTATTTAAAAACGTGAAGCTCATATTCTTTTAGTTCATCAACTAGGCATGCATTTAAATTACGTGCTTGTTTTGTACTTTCGGATTACTTAGAATATTTTCTGCAAAAGCTTATCTGAAGTGAATATATATATGCAGTGTACAGAAAGTCAGTTTAAAGAGGTGTCTTTATGATTTTGTTTTCATGTAATTGAACTTTGTAAACTTTTAGAAATCATTTCCACTTTGGGTTTTTTTTTTTTGTGTGTGAGAGAGAGAGCGCGAGAGAGCAAGGCAGCAAAAAAATGCCCAGGTCAGTTGCCTGTGATATAAAATATTTTATAGATCTTTAAGGATATTTATAGAAAAAAAATATAGGACTGCTCTCTTCATCCTAGCAGTCTTGTTATCTTCAGATCTTCAGCTGAGGCAGAAGTCATGTTAAAAGAGAGGTTTCTAAAGCTATTTGTTGTTTTAACAAAGAATAAAAAGAAGAAAAACCTTTCTTCTCAATTTACTTCTTGAATGTCAGTGTTCTCACACATTTATTTACACTTTTCTGATAAACAGCTTTGGTAAGTAAGAGATACTGTTTCAAGTTGTTAAAACAGACTTCATCAGTAGTGCAGTTCAGGTTGATAGGGCCATTCTGTTACTTGGGAATAATCAGTCATTCGTAGGAACTGTAGCAAACTAGAAGAATTTCTGTAAAGTTGTAGCTCTGTAGAATTCCTATAAAGTTGTGATAACAAAATTTGTAGTCCTTGATTTTTCTGGTTTTAGAGAAGGCTATCTGTTGCTATCTGTATAGAAATTTTTGCTTTGATACAAAGTAATCCTAAGATGGTAGGATTGTATCCACTGAGCTTTGCGTATTTGCTTTTACTCTTTGTAGTTTTGTCGCCTCTACTCATGCATTTAACAAGTTAGACTCACACCATACCTGAAGTGAATTCTGCATTAATTGTTTTTCCAGGTTCAAGACACTGGTGTATGTACTTAATAACTTCCAAGTTCTGTGATAGCAAGCAGTGGCTCAATAAAGAGTGCTGAATCTTGAGTGTATGGCAGTCATGCATCACTAAATTTAGCACATACTGTGAACCCCTCTAAGGATTTCCTGCTTGCTGTGATCGACAGATAGCCCTGAGTTTTTCATGTCACAATTTCTGAAAAATAATATCTTCTGCAGCAACAGTAGAGAAATATTAAAACTGGTATACCCTGAGTAACTAAATCCTGGAGACTGTCTTTGTACACACCAAGAGCAGAATGCAGTCAGCAGTGACTTCTCTTGTTGGATTCCTGGCAAATGTGTGCAGTTCTGTTACCCGTTGAATTGTACATTAAAATAACCCCCCATTCCCAAGTTAAATTTTCCTTAGAGAATATATTCTTCTTATCTTTTTTGTTATTGTGAAATCAGCATTCTACTGATCCCTTGTGATACTCAATAAAGAGACATTTTCAGGTCAACTCAAATGTGTCTGGTAAATGGTTTCTTTGTATGTATCTATTTTATATCAATACGCACACGTATAAAATGTATTTGTTTGGCATGAACCTTATTTTTCATCTTAAGGATGCTATACCCATTTCTTTGTTACTTTTAGGAGTTCTCCTGTAACTCCCGGTTTTTAATTAATTTGCTTTTAATGTGTTATGGTATCTGCAGGTTTATAAAAGAGCAGTTGTAGTTCATTATTCTGGTATCCACGATGGGTTTTTTTTTTTCTTAGAAGCTGTCATGGTACTTAATACATCACTTCAATCACGGCATTGTATCCTTAAAAGGATAGACTAAAAGCTAAAGACCAAAAGCTAAAATAAAATGAGAAATAATATCTTTACTGACAGAGAATAAAACTATATATGTACTTTTCATTTTTTCAGTATATTTTTTACTGATTACTGCTTACATTTCTACTTTATTTTCATTCTAGTTTTATATTTATTACTCTTGCAGTATTGAGACATCAAACTGTAATTGGAAATAGTACTAAAAGTGAGAGGATAGGATGCATAAAACCGTAGGTAGAAAGAATGCAAGATACATGGAAGTAGAAGGAAGCAGAACAATAATTTCTAACCATTTGTTGCCTTGATAATGTATGCCTCTTCAAATAATTATTGTTTTGTGTTGCTTTGAGTAAAGAGCAGAGGAGGACACTTCAGCTGTGCAAACCACAAAACATCTGCCTGCCTTTTCCAAACTTGATAGTTGTCATCTTGCTTTTAATTGCTGCAAGGTTGGCCCCTTGCTACCCAAGTCCATTGCCCTGTATCTGTATAGTTCCCATCCACACATACCATTACGTGTTTTGTGCATTCCGCCTGTGGAATCCAGCATTTTAAGTTGTTTCTGCCAAAACCACCTCTACTGTAACGAGAGGGAATCTTACATGTAGCCGTAGCTTCTGTGATCTGTGCGAAAGGCATATGGTGTTTCTCGGTCTCTTCATCTGATGGTGTAAACCAGCAAGGCCCACAAATCTCATTGACTTCACTGTACAGTATAATGCATGATAAGATGTACTCAGCATCAGGGGCAGAGCACTGGGTCATTTATTGGTGTAGCCAAGAATGCCATTGTTGTGCAAAAAATACAAATTTTGGAAGATTAATGGGTCCTTGTTGAATATGCAGCATAAAATGCCTAGCTCTGAGAAAATTAGTTGTTTAGGCATTCAGGCTGACTTTAATTGCCAAGTTGATTTTTTTTTTTTAAGCTCTATTCCAGTTTTCTGTAGCATTTCTTCTGATTTTATATCAGTAAGCCTCCTGACATAAATTATAACCTTGAATTCACTCCAAGGCTACTTGTTATATTTAATAAGTTGTGTGCCCTTGGACAAGGTGAGGGAAAGTTTTGACCAAGAGGTACATCCAGTCCTCTTTCTACTGATAAAAGCATGTTGACATCCTGTTTATAAATTACAGTATTCAGCATATGTGCCTTTGCCTTTTTTTAATGTCTGTTTTTATTGGTTTATGCTGTAATTTGAGTATTGCGGATTCTTATTAAGGAAAACACATTAAATATTTGTAACATTATGTAAACATTAAGGTATTTTCCTCCCATCTGTATTCTTGTAATGCAAATGCCCTACATGAAAGACTGTTAATTTTACCAAAAAACCCAACCCCACAATTGTTACTTATTTTCATTGTGGTTTTGCTATAAATTAATCTGTAACATCAGAACCAAGAATGAGATAACAAGGGAACAGATTTAACCTTATTCCAAAGTGATTGGATTTTGGGGAACACAATAGAGGGAAATGTTATACAATGTGACTTAAAAACTCCTCCACTATTTTAAGGGAGTTTTGTTGGTATTTAAGTCTTCTTATCCAACTCTTACTTTTACCTCTCAATTATTATTTTGCCTGTCTTGAAACATTACAGTGAGTAAAGTATTTTCATAATGAAACACTGTCAGGAATCACATTAGCTTCTACAGGTACTATCCCAGGCTATGTGATTTGCAGCAGCTTAAAGTATTTCCTTGTGAGCCTTCTTGCACAGCTTAATGTTCCCCTTACATGTTAAAAAGGAAAAAAAAACCATGATAAATGAGCATTGAATAAACATATTCAAGATAAGAATTTTTATCTGGATTTAAAATTATTCTGTTTCCTGTTCTCCTTTGTTCTCAAGGTTTTGAATAGGACTTGCTTCAATACAAGGGTCAAGAACGTCAGAACTCTTAGGAACTTGCATTTTTCAGTTCCTAGTTTTACCTGAGTTTTGCATCACAAGCTCAGTATAAACTGAATTATTTCATTGTTCTAACAGTTGCACAACACGAGGCATTTCAAACCCTCTAAAGGTATCAATAGCTGTTTTACTTTCCCCTCCACTGAGCTCTGTGATACAGTTTTTAAATTATTTTCTTTTACAGATTCCTTACAGCCTTTCCTGGAAGCCTGCAGTAACGAAACCTTCTTCCGTACTTGCTCTGTGTTGCTTCGAAGTTCTAAGCTAGATATTTCGATTTTGGAAAAGCTCTGCATTATACTGCAAAAACTCTCCAGAATAAAGTAATCCTTTATTACTGTTATTCTGTTAGTTAATATTAGATCGGTAAACTCAGGGACCTTTATCTTTCTCCTTTTTCAAAAACTCATCTCTGTTTTGCTGTTAATTTGCTCTGCCATAGACAATGCTGGACTTTCTCCGTTAGCAGTTAAATTTAAACTGTGTCTCAGATGTGCAAGACAGGACTCTCAATTGGCATATAAATCTAGTTCAATTTACATACTGGAAATAAAATCCCAACCTGGCCTAAAGAGGAAATACTTCTTATATCTGGGGGTGGCAAGAACGCTTAGAAGAGAACCTTCTTTTCTCTTCCCCTGACCTTCAGTTTTACTCAAGTACTTGGTATTAATCTTTGAAAATTTAGCCTCATATGTGATTTGTATTCAAGTTTCATGAGTTTTCATTTCCTTCAAAAACAACATTTAAACTCTTGAACCATTTAAGCTCTTTTGGGAATGTTAATATTTATAAAAATGTCCCCATTGCTTACTGGTTATTAGATTATTGTAACAAAGGTCTTAATCATATCAGTAGTAACATGCTGCTGAGCTCCACTGGTGCATTACTTAATGGGATTGTTTCATTTTTAAAAGCAGGTGTCTAAACTGAGCCACTTTTTACATTGGTCATAAAGCTCTCGACAAAAACTAAGATTTCCATTTGACTTTATTAGGAACAAAATTGAACTCTAGGAAAAAAATTGTTCTCCTGTAAAATAATCTAAGATAAATAATACCTTTGTGTTGGAAATACACTAAAAGTAACATTTGCTCAGAAATCCTAATTATTTAAAATTTTCTATTTATTGTTTCTGGAATCTTATTTCACAGGAGTGAAACCCTTGAGCTTTTGTTATACTACATGTGTACCTTCTGCTTAGAGACATTATATGCAATGTAGGAGAATTCCATGGAACACCCAATATAATGCACATTTTTCTTCATTAGAAAGCAGTTTCTGTAAAATCTTTAGTGTTTAGATGAAACCTTAATTTTCAGTTGACGAATATTTTATGTAAAATCTTTTGCAGAAGCAATAAGAAGATGTTTGAGTTGTTTACTCTTCACCAAGTGATCCAAGAGCTGCGTAGGACTACAAATCCTGACCATGCTTTCCTCTGTATAAACCTCAATTCCATTCTGTTGAATTTGGGATTGTCAAGGAGTAGCTCTCTGAGCTCCAGTCTAAGCACAAGTCACTAGCGCTATCATTCAGTCTCATTATTGTTCTGCGGAGTTTATACGAATTGTGTAAGTTGCTTGAAATTTGGGGTTTTTTTTATCTTTTATATAAATACACTAGGCAGAACCACAGTACTGTGTAAATCTCTCTGCATCACGTGAAATCTCATATTTCCCTCGTTCATAAAAAGGAAAATGAAAAATTGCACAATATGCTTCAATACTTCTTTTAAAAGAAGTGAAATAATGCTGCTGTTCTGAATGCCTAATGCCAGCTAAGGAATTGGATCCCTTGAGCAAGCAGATCAGAAATACCAACTTTTCCTTACAGGTATGAATCTTACTTACCTTTGGCTCTTCAGAGAGTTTTATAAATTCATTTATTTATTTTATGGTTGATAAGTAACAGACAGATATCAAATTATCTTTTGAGATTTAATGATTAAAACCGGGTTTTGATTTAACGTAACTAGATGTGTTGAATGAGAAATTTTGTTGTTTTTTTGATTTCAGAATGTCTTAGTGTCTGTGTGATCTTGTCCTGTATTTATGTAACATTTAGTATTTTATCCTGCATTGTATGGATCTCTAGTGTAACTTTGTATGAATATCTCTGCAAATGTAAATAAAACCATTTCTTAAAATGCCTGGCAATAGTAACGCCTAATGTATAATTACTGTGTTTCACTGTTTCTGCTGTATTTTGTATTAATTTGCAGTACAGTCCTCATAGCACCTGTATTTCTTTTCTGAGTGTGATAAATAGTTTTTATATGCCACAGTTCAGTGTTCAGAAGTTCTTCCACGTAGGAAACAGGATACTTATTAAAAATTCAGCTTAGTCTTCCATTTCTGATTTCTGATTGTACTATAATTACTGAAACTCTTTAATTGTAAATTGAAACTGCAGTTAAATTTTTAAAATCTGCTGTGTGTTAGTCTTTGACTTTGTTAGTCACTGGCAGTCAGTATAAAATTTCAGAGGTTTACGTTGCAATTTTTGCTTTGGATTTTCCTTTGTATTTTTTACCAGCATTCTTTGAACTGAGTCTTTGAAGTTGAATTCTAACTGCAAATATTTTTCTAGCTATTTGACTTAAATTTCTAACAAGCTTTCCTATAAAAGGAGTAGCAGATTTGGTACTAAGTTATGTCCAAAAGAGAGAGCAAAAACGTGTGTGCTCTTTGGGCAGGGAAACCAATTCTAGGCAATTTTTAAATTACACTAATCACAGCTAAAAGCTGTTGCTAACAATGGATTATGTTTTGGAAGAAGTATTACTTCATCAGTAGTTTCGGTTACCAGCAGTGCAAAAGCTTGCATATACCTTCGGCTGGAGACAAAATCCTCTTATTTAGGAAGTGTGTTCCTGGTCCTCAGGTGCGTCTCCATCTGCTTGGGCATTAAAAACACTGGAAAATTAATAACCAAAAAAAGCTCTAGGAAGTTGTTAGGTTTCCCATATCCACAGGAATGTTGATTATGTTCTTGGCTTTCAGCCTTCATCACTGTTGTTGGTTAATCTACTAATCTTCCTGGTGGTACCAGTTTAGCACAATGTGTTCATCTAATAATGGAAAAGGTAAATGCGGTACAAGAGGCACATGGTGTGCCTTTTACTGCCGGTCCCGGGTGTCTTATATGCAGTAGTGTTTACAGTCTGAAAAGATGAATCACTGTTAATTTCAAGTTTTTAAGGTCTAGAATGTTTCTGTTAAAATGCAAAAAAACCCAAACTTTTTTGAACCTGTTAAATATATTAATGCAGTTAAATTGATTGATGAACTAAGGATGAGACTAATGATTTTGATCTTCATTAAATTTTAACTGAGCTGTGAAGAAAAGTGCAAGTTCTCAGTTTTGCATTCATATTACAGTAAACATAAGTATCAGAAATAAAGAAATGAATTATGCCAACAAATGTGAAGTGTCTTGTGATGAATAGATACTTCTATAGATAAAAAAAGGCTATAGTAAAGTACCAAGATGTGCATGTGATTTTTGACTCAGGGTAGTAATTTTTGGGTAAAAAATTTAAGTCACAAGTGCAGTCTAGCAGAGCCACATGGAGGCTAGACTTGCCATGGTAGAAGTGAATTTTTTTTAAGCCAGTTGTTGACAGACAACTTAGAGAGGTTCTTCAGTACATTTTCCTATAACTGTTCAGTGAAGATCTTTAAAGAACAAAAACCATACTATGTTTTTTTCCAAATTTATTACTAATCAATCTTTTTAATGCAGAAATATTTATGAAGCCTCCTAAGATCTAGAACGGTAAAAAAATTACAAATTTGGAATTTGCCATCAGATTTCCAGTTTGCATTGGATTGCATCTATAAACGTGTGTGGGTTTATGGGACTATAAAAACAAGTGAAAACATTGTCTTACAACAATTTGATGACAGGATCAGAGACTTTAAGGAAAGTAAAATAGTGTATAAAAATGGAACTGGAATGACCAGAAATAATAAACTGAACTGGGTATTTTAGATCTATTCTGGTTTAATTTGTAAATGTCGATCTAGGGTAACTGTCCTGGGTTAGCCAAACCTTCC
>NW_010426503.1:11558-12485 GCF_000710305.1 Buceros rhinoceros silvestris | reverse complement strand
TAGAGCCGTGACGCGGCGACGACGGTGTTGAAATAAGAACGGACATGCATGCGGTGCGTTGCTGGGATGTCAGCAGTACCCTGCATAGTACCCTAATCCAGTGGAAATCAGGTCCAAGCTGTGCTCCATGGTGCTCAAAAGCATGTATCAACCTAAACCATGGTCTTCCTGGCAGAAATGGTTGTGTTTTACCAGTTTCATTGACTCAGGAAAAAAATGCAGTACTGTTGGACCAAGTCTCCGAGCTGGATTCACCTGGGTTTGCATCACGGAGCAGTCTGGGAGCCCACAGACTGGTATCCTTTGGGATAAAACTGCTGGAAGATCCTTCAGCAGCCCCTCTGTGCTGTCCCAGCTGCTAACGGTCATTCGGTCCATGGGATCAGTCCCGGAGGTTGTACAGAGGAATTCTCCCCAAAACAAATGTGTAACCGTTTTGCCGTGACTGGCATCTTCTGCAGAATGGGAGCAGCTAACTGCAGTCTGTAAATAAGCACGGGGTACGATTGCTATTCCAGCTCCTTGTCTCGGGCAGGTACGAATCCAGGCGCAGGGTCAAAATGTCGACTATACAGTGATGGTGTATCGGACCACACAGCTCCTTTTGTGGAGATGGCAGTGGACGTGCTCAAGGGTTGTAAAGTACTCTGAAAAGAACAGAAACTCCAAAGTGACTTGAGTTTGTTTTTATTGCTTCAGTCTGCCGCTTACAGTGTATCTTCGATCTGATTTAATCCAAGGGGAAGCCTCTGAAAGAAGCGCAGGGTGAAATCCTCTACTCTGCCTCGTTTCTGGAATGGTTTGCGGAGGAAGCTCGCCGGGTTTATGGCGATGTCATTCCAGCAGCTGCGAAAGACAGAAGAATCCTGGTGCTGAAGCAGCCAGTGGGAGTGGCAGGGGGTTATACCACACGGAGCGTGGCGTAGC
>NW_010426503.1:8433-11167 GCF_000710305.1 Buceros rhinoceros silvestris | reverse complement strand
GGGAGTGGCAGCCGTTATAACCCCAGTAAGCGTAGCTGAATTTTTCCAGTCGTGGGAAGGTTTCCAGCTCAGCCTGCAGCACGGGGCTGTGGCATTAGGGCTCCTCCAGCCCTGGCAAACACCCCTGAAAAGTTTCATAAGTTTCATCTCTGCCTTAGGCCCACCCAGCCAGTGCTGAAGCACCAGGCAGCCACTCACACCCTCCTGCCTCCCTCCGGTGGGATGGGGAGCAGGAATTACAGCAAAAGGCTTGAGGGCCAACACAAAGGACAGGAAGGGCTCACTCACCAGTTATGGTCAAGACAGACTTGGCCTGAGGGGAAACAATCAATTTTGAAACAAACCCACCACCAACTCACTAACTGAATCAGACTAGGACAGTGATAAATACAACTGGATCTTAAAAACACCTCCATTCTTCCTGGGCCCAGCTCTGCTGACTTCCCCCGAGCAGCGCAGGGGTCAGGGAATGTCGGCAGTCCCAGTCCGCACCATCGTGTTTCTGCCCCTCCCTCCTCCTCAGGGGGAAAACTCCTCACAGTCCTCCCCTGCTGCAGCGTGGTGTCCCTCCGTGAACTTCTCTGGCTACCTTGGGTTCCCTCATGCGCTGCAGTCCTCCCAGCGATAGATTGCTCCAGTGTGGGCTTCCCTCATTGTCGCAGCCACCTTCGGGAGCAGTCCCCTGCTCCGGCGTGGAGCTCTCCGTGGGCTGCCGATGGCGTTAAGTGCTGCAAAGGCTCAGCCTGCCATCTCACCACGGGCCAAAGGGGAGTGGCTGCTCCGGTGCGCGTCCCCTGCTCCTTCCTCCCCGACCTGGCTGTCCGCCTCGCTGTCTCCCTCATACTAGCAAAACCCCACCAGACCCCCAAAATGCTTCTCCTCGCTTTTTCCTGCATTGGCAGCGCTTCTTTGTAATGTTCTCGTAGGACAAAGCGTATCATGCAGGTCTGTTCAGGTTAACCCGTAGTAACAGAAAATGTCAGCTGTTTCTGCAAAAACCGGAGGCCAGATGTTCCCCAGGGTGACTGTTCTTTCTTTCTCTCACCCTAGTGGAATTTCCCCAGCGCTATGATTACGCGGAAGGTCGGTGCAGCTCTGGCAGCCGGCTGTACGGTGGTGGTGAAACCTGCCGAGGACACACCTTTGTCTGCGCTAGCTCTTGGGGAGGTGAGCTTCTGCGCTACGCTGTGCCTTAGCAGTGGACTGAAGCTGTAAGTGGGGGGCCAGGTGGGCTTTGAAGATCACTGGCCAGCTTCCTACGTGAAGAAAGGGTGACTGGCTGCCTTGACCTAGAGATCTTCTAGAAAGAGCCTTTGAAAGTTGCCTCTGATACGGCCTGGAGTCTCAGAGAGGACCCAGCCATTTAGGTACACGAAACATCTCTCTCTCTGTGCTTTGGTTACTTTGAATAACAGCTGAAAACAGAGCGAAGCTGCTCTCTGGGCACCGTTGGCATCGGCTACTAGTTGTGCCATGAGCTTTCAGCTTCCACGGACTTACAGACCGGTTTCCTCAAAACCACAAGCGAACGTTCGCTATTCTTCACACAAAGTGCACTGGTAACGCACATCCTGTGTTTCCTCTGTTGCAGCTCGCAAACCAGGCTGGCCTTCCTGCGGGAGTGTACAATGTTGTTCCTTGTTCCAGACAGCAGGCACCCGCTGTCGGGGAGGTTCTGTGCACTGACCCGTTGGTAGCCAAAATATCTTTCACCGGCTCTACAGCTACAGGAAAGGTACGTGAGAGCACAGAATGTCCGTGAGGATTGTTACTATGGTTAGACTGGAAAGGTCTGTGCACTGACCCGTTGGTAGCCAAAATATCTTTCACCGGCTCTACAGCTACAGGAAAGGTACGTGAGAGCACAGAATGTCCGTGAGGATTGTTACTATGGTTAGACTGGAAAGGTAGGGGGAAAGTCATCGTCTTTTTTCCAGATAATTGTGTGCTTCTTGAGATACCACCTGTTTCCTTCAGTGTCAGCACTCCACAGGAAGATGCCTGTGTGCCCTTTGCTAAATTACAGCGTGAACACTTCTCTCCGAGACGCTGTCGTTTTGTATCATACAGTGATAGTGTACTAGTAACACCGAACTTGAGGTTCCAAGGGACTGTTCCGTGAACACTTCTCTCCGAGACGCTGTCGTTTCGTATCATACAGTGATAGCGTACTAGTAACACCGAAATTGAGGTTCCAAGGGACTGTTTGGGAATGGCGTCTGCCGTTGGGAGAAAGTATGAGAGAAGTGAGGCCTTGGAATCAGAGATGCTTTGACTCCTTAGTCAATACGCAGTCTTGCCACCACGAGGCCTTTGAAGGTAACGGAATTCTATGATGGCTGTATGCAGAATGGAGAGAAAGTCTGGTACGCCAAGGCGAAACCTCATCCCCAGTGCTGTCAGATCTTGGAAAAGTTTGGTAATCGTAGTCAAGGTTTTTATTATCAAAAAAGAAGCAGCAAACAATATTAGCGCATAAAAGCGTGACCTAAACTGGAATTGCTGGAAATCCCTCTCTTTGTTACTTCTTGGCCAGAATTTCATCTCTAAAGGTTTTAATGAAGGAAATTAGTCCTTGTTTTTGTTGTAGGAGAAAGCAGATGGTCTGGTGTTAGAGAGCTGCGGACCAACTCCCTGCCAGGCTTAGTCATTCCCTGCCTCCTGTCTGGTTCCACAGTTCACATCTGGTAGAGGTACTGATTTCTGCATCTCCTCTGTTCCCTACAGATCCTGC
>NW_010426503.1:0-8289 GCF_000710305.1 Buceros rhinoceros silvestris | reverse complement strand
CTGCTGAAACATGCAGCTGGCACTGTGAAGCGCGTTTCCATGGAGCTTGGAGGACACGCTCCTTTTATAGTGTTTGACAGTGCCGACGTGGACCGCGCTGTTGCAGGAGCCCTTGCTTCTAAGTATAGAAACTCCGGGCAGGTAAGAGTAACCTTTTTGTTCTTGCCTCTGGAAAGCGAAGAGCTATATGTATAGTTTGAGCTGCAAATGGACTATTTTGCGTAAAAGGAAAGCACAGAACACTTCCTTGTGAAGAGGAAGATGCTGAAGTCACACGTGGCTCTGGGCACATGTTATGCGGCTGTTCCTGGCTCTGAGACAGTTACCAGCAGGTCTGAGTAACACCACCGTAAAATCCCATGTACTTTGGTAACGTACGAGGCAGTCAGTGACATCGCTGAGGAGGAGGATGGAAGACACTCATGGCTAGATTCTTCCACAATGAGTAGCTTTAAAAAAAGTGACAGACAGGAATCAAGCATTCATTCATTCAAATGTATTTATTTTACTTAGAGTAAAAAAAATTTGTAAGAAAGAGCATCACTTTCCAGAACACTCAGCTGTGCAGGGCTCTGTGGAGATAGTTGCAGCCTTATGAGAGCATGGTGTTGGCGAACTCCAGCCTTGGAGAAGCAGCAAGTTTATGGTGGGATTGGGAGGTCATTTGGTTGGGAAGGTGTTGCTTGAGTAACACAAGAAGAAAACGTAGTCTTGGGAAGAAAGGAAGGAAACAAAGTGGAATGGAACGTGGACGAGCACCACTGAGCGATCAGACACGCTGGACAAGATCTAACATCTCTGCTGCTGCGTAGGCAGATAAAGTAGCTGATGCTTTTTGAAAGCCCTTAAAAACAAATTCCAGGAAGAAAGCAAACTCAAACTCACTTAATGAAGGAGTTGGAAAAACAGGCCCCGCACCATCAAGTGTGATTGGAGGTTCTGCTCCTCAGTCCGGCATTCTGCGGTCTAATTAGAAGGTATTTCTGTCCGCTTCGGGACCTTGGTTGATTCCTATCTCAGAGTCCCCAGAGTCACAAAACCTTTTCCTAGTGTAAGCGACTTAAATGTAGCAGAGTGATGTATTTCACCCCCATCCTGACAGCCTGCGGAAGTTGTATTTCTAAGGTGAGAGGTGACCGCTTAGGATGAGGGGGGAGAGGCAGAGGACGGGTCACTGCGGTGACCTGATACTGCGGCATGAAGGCCAGCATGGATTTGTGCATAGATGAAACACAGTATCAACCCTGGCGTTCCTTTCCTGTTTGTTTTCAGACCTGCGTTTGTACAAACCGTTTCCTGGTGCAAAAGGGAATCCATGACACGTTTGTGGAGAGGTTTGCTAAAGCTATAGAGAGAGAACTACGCGTCGGAAGTGGATTTGATGCAAAAACTACCCAAGGGCCACTCATTAATGAAAAAGCAGTGGAGAAGGTACAAAGAAAAGATGTCACTTTTGACATCTTAATTTCCTTTTTATGATCCACAACGGAACTTTAGATGTAGATTTCACTTTTTTTGCATTTGTGTGGTTAGGATGTATTTGCAGTGTGTCTGGAAGTGCGTTCTGTCCCCCGAGTCCACGTATACAAGCGTAGAGATGTGGCCAGTTACTGTATCGTACCCCTCTTTCCATGAAAGGAAAAAGAGATTCTCCTTTAGGAGAAACTGATTCCTCTAGCTGTTCTCTAGACCGTTTCCTGAAGTTGTGAGGGTTGTGGTGTCCTGCAGTTCTGAAGCACCATGAATGACAGTTATTTTGAAGCACAGTGCCTCTGCTCGGCAAAAGCTAAGCAGAATAAAACACTGCGGTTCAAAACACCAGAGCTTGGATGTTGTAATCCCTTGAAACCTCAGGTGTGTGGTTTGGCTCTTCTGCTTTGGATGACTCGTGACTCCGGGATATTTTACTGTATTTTTTTTAATCACAATAAGTCACATTTTCTGCAATACTTCACCTTTCCCAAGGTCAAAGATGAGTGAATGACGTGGTTCATACTTTCAAAGATACTGTGGCTCAGTTCTATGCAGGCTGGGTTTGAATCCCATTATACTTGAACACTGCCGGATTCTTTCTGTTTATGTGAAAATAGCCCCAGTTATTTGGGAGACAGAGGATACAGTACTTTGATTTCTTGCCTTCGTGCCTCCCCTTTGTGCGTCACCAAAGTACAGTGTTGGTGTGTCAGTACATCTATCTGTCCAAATAAGCCGGCACGACACACAGTCACTTCCCTGCCTTTCTCTTAGTTCAAAGGACAGTGCTGGAGGTGGAGGCTGCTACTTTAGTTTTCACATTATTTTCTTGTCTTTGGATGAACTGTAGATGTAGAGGGTGGAAAATGATGTCAGACAGAAATAAAAAAATCACTAGAAATTGTTAATAATACTGTAAATGGTCTTCTGCAAAGTATAAACCTCTCTTCAAGATCTTCAGTTTAATACTGGAGAGTATTATTTCTTCAGTGGAAAATGTGCTACTGCTCGTTCCTCAGCGCTGACTCCGGGATTGTTGTTTGGCATACCTCAGGTAGAGAGACACATTAACGATGCTGTTTCTCAAGGAGCGTCTGTTGTGACCGGAGGGAAACGACACTGCTTGGGGAAGAATTTCTTTGAGCCAACGTTACTTAGTAACGTTACAACCAAAATGCTCTGCACCCAAGAGGAGACATTTGGCCCTTTAGCACCAGTTATCAAGTAAGATTATTCGTTTTCCAGATTAAAAATAGCAATTAAAAATAACACTGAATGATTATTTTGGATAAATAAGATTTGAATGACAGTTTACCAAAAGATACTTTGGTACGATCACACAAGGCCTGTAATAAGACCAGGGTACACATGTGAAAACTTACTTTGGACGTGGTTCATGTTTTTCTATCTCTTGACCCAATCTCAGCATCTCTGCAATTTTTTGGAAGTTATTTTCTTTTAAATTGTATCAGCAATTAAGCAAGGGAACATTTTGCTGCAGGCTACATCCACTTCATAATCTGTGATGTGAAGGAGGAGGCAGGACTTCGCTGCTCCAAAGTTTTGCTGATGGAGGATGACTTAGAGCTCTGTTCTCTCCTTCAAACCCTCCCTGCCTCTGCCCAGAGCAGAAGGACGTTCGGTGTTCTCTCACCGGTGAAGGGTGCCTGTGTAGCTGGGGAAACAGGAGGGCTGAGCCGTGTGAAGTCGGTGGTTTAGCTACCGGTATCTAGGGAGGAGAAAGGCAATTTTAAGCTACTCAGCTGCAGCTGAAATGAAGAGAAGAGGTAGAAACTCCTCCGTTTTTTCGAGGTGACACTGCATCTTGACATTGTGATTTCTGACAGGGCTGCTGCTTGTCAGTAGGGCAGCAAGACAGTGGCTGAACTGCAGGCCTCAGTTGTGTTTTTTCTCGTTACACTGACAGATTTGAGACCGAAGAGGAAGCTATCGCTATAGCAAATGCAGCTGACGTGGGTTTAGCAGGTACGTCTCTGTCAGATAACTGCGCTTCTGTGGTTTAGGAGCTTTAGGGTTACGGGGTGGTGTCTTTTAATGTCAATAAGCCTCTCTTCTGCAATTGTTCTTCCCGCTTTTAATTTTCATTCCTGTATCTCTATCTCTGCACGGCAGGATATTTCTACTCCCAAGATCCAGCTCAGATCTGGAGAGTTGCAGAACAGCTGGAAGTTGGAATGGTTGGTGTCAATGAAGGAATAATCTCTTCAGTGGAGTGTCCCTTTGGTGGGGTAAAACAGTCTGGCTTAGGGCGAGAAGGCTCAAAATACGGCATCGATGAATACTTAGAAATGAAATATGTCTGCTTTGGAGGCTTATAAAAATCTTCAGAAAGCACAATCCCAACAGCTCGGAGAAGAGCGCTGTAGTTTTAATAAGCTTCTCGAACCAGAAAAAAGTATAAATGCAACTTCTACCTTCTTTAAAACTAAGCAACCCTGTTCTGTACGTGTAGAGGTATTTACAGTATTTACATGTTCTTTTTTTACACATTCAGCTTCTCAGCACTGCGATCGCTGTGTCCATCGTCCTTAGTAAGGGTAGGGAAGAGCAGATTACCCCTGGTAACTGGGAGGACTTGGGGACTTGTGCATAATGAAAACAGATTATAGCCTCTGATGTTTCAGCGTGGATGGGGGAAGCTTTGGGGATGGCAGCCTCCCTGTAGAGTTTTGTGTAAACACTCACATTTTCTAACGTGGTTATGTGACCTTTCTGAAGCAGGCATGTCTTTTTTTTTTTTTTAATCGTGGGAGCACCCGCTGCTTGTGAAAGGTGAGGAGTTGCTTTTACCTAGGGGTGGGCACCCACGCAGGTCCACGGGCAGCTTTTTCAGCGCGCCTTGATGCCAGCTGCAGAGCCGCTGCCTGTTCAGCTTTGGGCTTCTGAGCAAAGAGCTGTCACTTGTGCCTACCAGCCTGCATGCCTGGGAACAGATAAGGCCCTCGTTCTACGTCTGAGCCCCAGGACAGGGCAGTCTCAGAGAGGTGAGCAGCAGGAGGAGGAGGGGATGCTGCCTCGCAGAATTGCAGGGGGACACTGAGGGCTGTGTGGAGGAAGCACAAGTAGTGACGTGATAGAAACCCCCTTCCGTGAAAAGAACGTGACTGTCCCCGGGTTGACGTACAGTCCCTGATAGAAATGCTGCTCAGTGCCCACAGGAACATTACTCACCTCCTCCACAGAACACGAGCAGATGGATGGTTCCGTTCCCAGCGGCTTTGTGCCTTGAGTGGGGTTTGTGCTTACACAGGTGAATGTCCGCTAGGGAAGGAGGTTTACAAACCTCTGAACTTGGCTAACTTGTGACCTAATAAAGACTCAGATTGAAGTGAAGGTGAGACTCGTACAGATCACCTCCAAAAGTCACCTCCAAAAGATCATGTAAATACTCCTTCATACAAAATAAAAAATGCTGTTTAAACATTGCTTTAACGTCCGCCAGAAGAAGCACTTCAAAAAAATGTGCGAGGTTAATTTGGCCAATAAATCAGCACCACAGAGGCTGAGGGGAATAGATTTTGTTTCCCGTGCTGGTTAACTTTATTTGGTGGGGATTTACCCATTAATTATTAAATAAAAGAAGGTAATAGAACTCTTCTTCCTGTGCACTAATGAATGTACCCTATGAAATGGGATATTTTAAGATACTTTATCAGGCAAAGAGGTACTAGGTGACACAAGAGGGAGGTGGGGTGGGGAAAGCAAGCCAGAACTGAGTTTCACGGGGGTTTTTTAAAGCGCACATACGGTAGCATTGACTGCTGCTTATTATTTCTAATAATTTTTAATCATTATTTGTGTAACACTTGAGACCAGGTGGGTCTGGAGCCCGTTATCTGACAATTTTTGTGCCGACCAAAAGGCAGTTAAAGGACATTTACTGCCCTTCCAGGAATTTCTAATGCACCAAGAATGCACATTTAAGATAGCGAGGACTTCATGCTGTTTTCAGTTGCAGCTCCTGTGCTTGCTGTCAGAAACAAAAAGAGGATGCTCTAGGGCTGCACTAGTTGCAAGAAACTTCCTGCTAGCCGAGTTCTAAGCTTAACGCTAGTGAGTGCACAAGGCTGCCAGAACTCGGGGAATAGAGAGCTGTGGAAGAAGAAGCTGTTTGCCAGCCCTGGCAGCCAGTACACATTTATTTCTTGCTGGAAAGAGTAAGTAGGTAGTAGAAGGTCCTAACTGGGTACCTGGGTACCACAAGATATTGTGCCCAGGTAGAGTGTCAGCCACTGAAACCGCACAGACTTAAAATACATCTGTGAAAATCAGCATAAAGTCAAAAAGTTCTCACTGCTCTAGTCCTGAGCGTATCCTTTTCAGAGGACAAATTCTTCAACCCGCTGCTCTGTTAATTGGAAGGTTACTGATTTGATGCCTTGGTGCATTTAAATTCTTCACGTCTTTTCTGAGAATAGCACTGTTAGAATGAGTGAGTAAATGTTTACTTTTTTCCTGGCAAATGCTACCTGTTCCTGTGCCTGATAACAAGCACATGCCGTCATTAAAGATAAGGGATGTAACAGACTTCAGAAGTACCTTTGCCCAGATTGGAGCGTGGTTGGATTCCAGCGCGGTATCCTTGGCTCAGAAAGGTCTCCATCAGTTAAGCACAGAATAAAGTTGTCTTCGTAGCAAAAGCTGTGATTCTTCAACAAAAGATATACTTGAATTCTCACACTTCAGTTGTGTCGAATACACTTGTGATTAGTTTAGCACTGCCTGGAAATTCAAACTGTGATGGGAAAATGTTTTCAGTTAATAAATGACTTCTGTGAAAGCTCTGGCTTTTGTGGTTTATGACCTTATTCAGGGCTGACTTGCCAAACTGGCAGCAGCCGCATTAAGTTTTACACAGAACTACTCAGATTTACACAGAATTACTCAGATTTACACAGAATTTTTTGTTCTGCCAGCTTTAGCACTGAAAAAAAGACGCTTCTTTGCATCCACATGTTCGTAAGGTGCAAGATTTTGGTGACGCCAGTTACAGTCCCTTGAATCCCCATCAAGCAGGTGGCCCTGCTGCGATGCACTCGTATGCCATCAGTCATTTTGTACGCAAGTCTTTTACGCTGAATCGAACATTTTACCACAAGGTCTGTCAGCTTCGTAGTTCAGAGTGCCTCGCCCTGCTTTCAGGACATGATTACTTCAGTTACTAAGATTTAAAAGAGATTTCTGGAAGCGTTTTTATTGCTATTTAGTTAATACAGTTTTGAAGCCTCGGCAGCCGTCTTCTCATTTCCAGCCCAACTTAGTTAATGGCCAATTTCCATTTTATTTTATGTTACTCTTTGACTCTCACTGCCTGTCTTCTCGGTGTAATAACGTCTCACCAGCTCATCCCATGTTCGCTTGTAGGGGTCCAGCACGAAGGTAAGAGGTACCAGGGATCCAAATACATTTAAAGGTGCTTTTATGACATGTGGGTTTTCCTTACAGAAAGGCACCTGTATCTCATAGTATCTCTTATTATCATGATTTAGCACAGCCTTCACGCACACTGATGCATGGATTTTTCTTTTCCGGATCAGAAACAGGTAGCCTAATCCACCCCTGGCTAAGAGCGGTAGTCTGGGTTAAAATGCACCCCAGTACCTCTGCTTGCTGCAGGGCAGCCAATGTACTGGCAAACGCCAGAGGACAGGGTCTGCTAGAGAACAAGCCACGAAAAACTTGTGAAATCACCACAACAGCTGGTGAATATTTACACACAGCCAGTTAAACCAAGTAAGGACAGGCACCACATGAAAACTCACTGTAAGTTGCAGTCTTTTTTTTTTTTAAATGCACTCTGATGTACTGGATTATGTCACCTCTCCAAGGAAAAGTAGGGAGGGAGATCAGATGCTGCACTGCCTCCCTGCTTGGTACAGAGACAAGCTCTGGTGCACAGCCTGACCTGGGCGTCAAGTCCAATACAGACTGGCATGGCTAAAGGAGCACCTGACCAGTTCCTAGGAGAAGAGACAAAACTTTATTAGTAGTTACATAACTGCAGCCTTTTCAGCTCAAAAGTGGTTCCGGTTACAATACATTCCCGTTTGCAAGAAATAACATTTTCTAGAAACAGATTCTCAATGTGAATTCGGTAATGGCTCACCCGTCCGCCCACAGGGAGAAGCGCTTCCAGTTGGAGACAAACCACTGATGTGCAGCTCATCGGCACTTGAGCTGTAGCTTGTGCAAAAAGAAAAAAAATTGGCTTTTCTGTCTCCTTTTTAAAATCTGATTTCTAAGCTTTAAGGTTCTCTCCCTTATCTTGGGGAGTTCAGGACCTAAAAGGTATGTGAAATGGATTCTCCTTTGCTGCAGAAGCACGGGATTAGTTTTCTAGCTAGGGATCAAAGATAAGCAATAGCTGATGATAAGCAACTCTAATTCACCTCTATCCCATTTCCCTCCTAGAGGAACATTTACCTCTCAAACCTCTCAGAAACGGCTCAGAAGACTAAAGCAGCTGTCACTATCTCCACCACCCCAAAGCTCTCACTGACTACAGCCCATTATCAGTATACTGAAGGGCAAAACGGAGTTCTTCGCCTTAAGCCTCAAGTGAAACCAATTATTTCAAGAACATTTTGCTGGAATTTCTCAGCACTCTGCTCGCTTCACATGGAAGGTTGAACCAGAGGGCAGAGAATCTCACTGTGTGTCTCCGCAGATCTGCCAAGGTCAGTTTTGCTGCAGACTGCAGGAGCCTCTCAGTTAAGACAGTTAAAACCACAAGCTGACAACCTGTTCGTAGCGTGGCTGCTTCATGCTGTGTGTGTGCTGCGCTGAGTGCTGGAG
>NW_010426502.1:89932-90160 GCF_000710305.1 Buceros rhinoceros silvestris | reverse complement strand
CGCTTCCTTGGCAAAGCGCCACCGCCACGAGTGACCAACCCGGGAACCGTGCATCTCCGGGGATTGGAGCCCCCCTTCGTCGCTTCTGAGGAGACGCGTGCCTCTGCCAGCTGGAGCCGTCTGCCTGCCGAGCCACGCGCTGTGCGGGACCGTAACCCCACACACCCGAGGAGCCATTTCCCTGCTTGCTACGCTTTTCGCCGCCGGGATTGCCTGCTTGTGCCTCAC
>NW_010426502.1:87701-89494 GCF_000710305.1 Buceros rhinoceros silvestris | reverse complement strand
CTTTCCCTCATACCAGTTCCACGGAAATAACTCTGACTTACTTCAATAATGAGAGAAGAATGAAGACCCTGATTTATCAGGGGAAGCAAGTGCTGAAATGGTGACTTCATCAGTATCTGGAGTCTGCACAAGTCCTAAGAGAGGATGACTGTCTGTGTGTCATACCCGAAGAGAAATCACTTGAGACAAGGTGAGCAAAGCGTTAACTAATACTGGGCAGGACGGATACATTTCCACCTAAAACTAGTACCTGGTCCTCCATAGCATTTGGATTTCCATTTGAGGGAAGCTGCAGATTCGCTGATGTAAACCAATGTAACTTCCTCCTCTTTCTGTATTCTACCACACGATATAGAAGGTAACTTCTTACTTCATGGTTAATTTATTGGAGCTCTTTACTATTCAGCTTCACTGTGATAAATTACCTCCTTAAATCTTTTTTCTTTTTACATCATCCATTGCCATTCTCCACGCACAGGATTGTATCTTTCTGGGTGCCAGCGTTTAACAGAGCTGCGTGCAGTACTCTGGCACTCCCGGTTATACAATGTGGTAGCTGCTTTACCTATTGCCATCTAGCAGCAGAATGTATATATATCTTTAAATGTGCTAGTGGGTGCTAACGAAGCCCAGCATAAAGGCAGCTTAATGAGTCCTTTGGAAAAAAAGGAAAACAAAACCAAACTGTGCTGTTCTTTCAAAGCACATGCAAATATAAAATCTCTGCATTTCTCTCCCATTTTCAAATGCTACTCCCACCCAAAATCAGTGCCTAAGTGGCGTAAAATCTGCCTGACACTCTGTAAATAAGCAGAGCAGCTCGATTCTGTCTGTCTCTCTGTGCTACCAGGTTATTCAGTTCAGCTCTGCCATGGCCTGCCTTTTAATTTCCAAACGAACAAGGTCAACAAAGCTGGCAGCTGGTAGTTAACTCAGTATAATAAGATTCTGATTGCTTTCCTAGAGCAAGGAGCGTACAGGGAGACAAGTACATTACATTTTGGAGTGCAAGCACAGACCTATTTCAAGGTCTTTTTAAAATGTATTTCTCTTTAAAGACAGGAAAACCAGGTAATGGTTAAGTAAATAATGAGATCTTAACTTCACAGCCTTAGCTGTAATAAACAAACAGCCAGCAAGAGGGGTTACTCAGAAGTAGAGGTATTTTATTTTTATTTTAATAGGGAGGTTGACTAGCATATTTATTCTGGAAGAAAATATTGCAGAATAATGCCTTGCTGTGGCACTGTAATTAAAAGTAAAGGTACCTCATTCTGCAGGAGGGACAGGGCAGGCATCCTCCCTACCTACATCTGACTGCGCACAGGGTCTTACCTGATAAAAAAATCATTGCATCCCAGGAGTTGTTACTGGAGGAATTATTGTCCAGTATCTTTATTGCTAATGAAGATGGAAGTACTGGATTCACCCTGACTGGATCTATAGATGATATTAAATTAGAGGGAATGACTCAACAAATAGGGTTTTGATCATTGAAAATTTAAGAATTGGGCTAACAGAAACTTCTTGAGGTTCAGAGAGGAGAAATACACAGGTCGACATCCAAGTGTGACTATCACATTGTGGTTTAACTACATTAGACAGCCAAGACACACACAGCCCCTCACTCACTCCCCTCCAGGGGGATGGGGAAGAGAACTGGAAGGGTTAAAGTGTCAAAACTCGTGGACTGAGATAAAGACAGTTTCACAGGTAAAGCAAAAGCCATGCTTGCAAGCAAAGCAAAACCAGGAATTCATTCACCAATTCCGATGCAGGCAGGGGTTCAGCCT
>NW_010426502.1:81141-87597 GCF_000710305.1 Buceros rhinoceros silvestris | reverse complement strand
GCTGAACACCAAGAAACCTCCAGGAAAAGCTGGGATCTATCATGTAACTTCATTCATGGTGACTTGGGAAGACAAATGGCATAACACTGATCATCTCCCCTTTCACCTTCTTCCACCAGCTTTTTTCCCTCAGCTGAGCACAATGTTGTATGGTCTAGAATATCCCTTTGGTCAGCTGGGATAAGCTGCCCCAGCTGCATTCCCTTCTTGAGCATCCCCTCGAAAAAGGCCAGACAGGGTTAGTTTGTAGAGATGTAGTATGATTGTTATTATTTCATGCTTTCCAGAGCCTGTATCTCCTGGTATTTTCATTCGGTGGACAACTGTGGAAAAAACAAAGGCTTTTGAGCTGATTTGGGTTGAGGGAAGCCATCAAGACATGGTCATCCTTTCAACAGGACGTATTGTTTTTCTAATCAGGCTGCCAACAGACACAATATCCCTTGTGCCTTCTTTAGAATAGCCCGCACCATTACAGTTCCTGAAAGAGACAAAGGAGAAATTAAATTAAATTAATTTTTTTTTTTTTTAAAGAGTGATGTGGGGTCTTCTAGCTTCTTTTTTTTCCGATCTACGTTTTATCATCTGAAATTGGTCTTAGTCGTTGTTCTTTAATTTTGCAAGACAAGAGCCAAATTACGCTATAAGAACTACCAAAAATCTTGTTTGTTGGTATCTATTGGACTTAACATTTAACTCCTTGCAAAGTTGCAAGATGATAATGAAATACTTAGGACCAGGCTGTGTTTCATTTTACATCATTCAAAATCCAAACTCACCCATTCTTTTAACTGAATTGCTGGTTAGTAGTGGTGGGTGGATGAGAGGCCTGGGAAAGGCAGATACAACAACTTCTGCCTCAGCTGTTGCTCCTTACTTGCTGCATAACCTTGACCAAAGGGTTTCAGCACCCTCTGACTCAGATTCTGCTCTTTCTAGTGCAAACTCTGCCAGGTAGGATCTATCTTTTCTGTATTTCTACAGCAGACAGAGCAGTGTTAGCCCATTCCTCCATCAAGCCTCCAAATATTACACCACAGTGAATAATAGAGAGTGTGAGAGAAATCAGGCCTGAATAATTTTTTTAAAATGCTCCAATACCTCATTCTCATTTGTTTCTGCAATTTAGGAAACATACGTTCTGCAGTGCACTGAGCTATTTCTAATATGGCAGCTGTGCAGGTTGATAGGCTGGAGATAAAATGATGCTGCTAGAGATAAAATGATGCTGCTAATGAAAAACAGCTGCTCATTAGTCAGGAGAAAACTGGGTAAGATGTTTAGAGATACAATTATTTTTACTGTTCTTGTCCCTTTTCCGGTTCTACAGAAATTATATTATTATCAAATCATGTTAGACGGCGTCTCAGGTTGAACATTTTAAAAATGAATGTGGTTCATTAACAACATGATGAATAGTTAAGCAAGATTACAGAGCATAATGAACTTCCTTTAATTTTTTTTTAAATAGAAAAAACCCAATAAATTTGCTAATATTTCACTGGTTAATGTTGCAATTAGTTGTGCAGCATCTATTCTCAGCTTTCTGAGCATCTCTCTTTTACTGCTGACTCTGAATTTAAGTCTGATACGAAGGACTGAAAAGCTGCATTTTATTTTCCCTGAACATCAATCAGAAACCTGCTTATACCTGAAATATAATCTAAAAGCTAAGCAGTCACCTCACCTACCAGAAACCCTTGGTAAAGGAAATAGAGCCAGTCTGTGCTGATGCTCTGTATCTCAACAGTAAAACCGAATTGAAACCTCATCCTCTGAATAACCCTTTTTGTGATCTTATCATGTTTCTCACAAAACTGACTCAAATTTCATGGCCGAACAAGTCTTTAATCTTTACTATTCTTCCACTTTGAGAAGAAAGCTGAGAAAAACACAAAGTAGAAAGAAATAATTGAATATAGTTATTGTTAAAAATTCCTTAAGAAATACAATGATTTTGTTGCTAGAGCCACATTTATGTAGGGTCTGGTCCTTTAAGCTAGAAGGTTGGTTCTGGAAATTTGAATCATCCTGCCATGAGCAAAGCGGGCTTAGTGCTTTTGAGTCTCCTCTGATCACACAATCTTCAACTCGATTTACTCATCAAGCAAAAGCAGCAAAACAAAAGAAAAGAAAATGGAGATTGACTGAAGATCTGCTTAAGTCTCTGGGACCAATTCATTTTCTCACCCTCTCTCCTTCCCAGACTTATAGTTTGAAGGCACAAATATTCCACAACAGAACTTCAGGCATGCTCAAAAATGCACATTGGATAGCTCAGCAGAAAGCTTTTTAAAGAGAGAAGGCTGGCTGAAAATATCCTTATAAAAAATTGGTTTGGGTGGCAAGTTGAGCAAAGCCGATGCCTCGAAGCAGAAGTTGTCTGACCGTGGTGGAAGGGGAGTGGTGGAGCTCTTCACTGAGCTGCAGCTACCCAGAGGTACTGCAGGGTTATTTGGAGAGACCCACTTCTCATGGAGGGCTGACAAAAGCACTTTTCTGAGGAGCACTCATCATGGGAGATGCACAGGGAAATAAGTCCCATGTCTAAATACACATGAAAAGAGAAAGTGTGTGCCTTTAAGTGTCTGAAAAAACATATAGTGCTTTGAAAACTATATTTAGCAATTTAGCATAAATTTTATTATTTGATGACACAAACCTCTTTTTTTCTTTAAGTCAAACCTGCTAAAATTAGGGAATTATTTCACCAACACTTGCTGAAGGGGAAAAAAGTTATTTACCAGTTATCTCTAACAGCAAATCAACACATCAGGAAATACACACAGCTCTTCTAACTGCTGGCAAGAGCAGAACTGGAAACAGCAACTCCATTGTAATGCTAATTTGTTTATCTGGAACATTTGGAGTTTACCGATACATGTCTGTCATGGAGAAACAGTGAAAAACTCCATCATAAGAAAACTTCAATATCAATAAAAGCCTTGAGGCAAATCCTTTTGTATCCCTTGTATTGCAGGTAAAATAAATGAGATAAATTATCTGCACTAACTCGGATTCCCAATCTTGGAACTAAGTCTTTGTGCAAGATGCTGTACAAACATCAAATAAAAAGGAAGTTACAGTCCTGGAAATCTAACAGACTGAATAGGTAGAGGTGGAGACCAGGGAAGGGTGAGGGTGTTATGTTTATCTGGGAGATGAAAGACTTGTAATGTGTTGACAAGCTGCCTGTTACCAAGTTTTCTGAGTTGCAGAACAATGAAGAATTTGAAGTATAAGGAAACTGCTTTGCAAGTGCGGAGGAAGTATTACTCCCTCCACAATGAGGGCCAGAACGGTAATGGCAAGCGCAAATCTGAGATGGAAAGTAGCATCTGCATGGCATTACTGAATTTTACTATGGCTCTGGCTCAGACTAGCTCTGTGTCACCAAGCTAGACAATGCATTACTTGTATTTCGATACATTGCAGAGGTTCTGGTCTTCGGGACCACATCAGGTGTCTTTCTGTAAGGTCCTGGTTCTCTTCCACAAATGTCACCAGTTTGCTGTTACATGACGGCTCATGGGACAACGCAGCTGCCCTTAGAATGAAAATGCAGGTTCAAGGCTCGATCCGCTCCATGACACAGTCCTGTCCATATGATGCCCAGGTAGAACCACATAAAAAATTGTTTATGTGCATAGGTGATGCATGTACAAATGCATCCACATCTACATGCACATGTGAATTTGTTACAAATAAAAAAAAAAACATAACCAGAAAAAATCCATTGGACGCCCTCTTGACATTGTAGAACTTACCTGCACATTCCATTTGAGAATCTCAGACATTGCACTGAGGAAACCATGCTGTTGCTACCATTAAATTCCCTTCTGACCACTGCCTCTGTGCTCCCAAATCCAGAGGACTCTGGGGAGCTATCCCAATCTTTCACTACATGTGCACAGCTAGTCCCTAGCCTAGAGCTGTCAGCCCCGACATGTAAAACTGAAAAAGAAATCCCACTGGACAACAACACTAGTGGACTATCACCATACTGCTGAATCAGATACTGGAGGATGCTCTGGCATGTGGTACTCTGTCACACAACAGATGAAACAGAAAAAATAGATGAGCCTAGTTTTGCTTTCAGCTTGAGCCACAATAGCTCAGAGGAGGGAGATACTTGTTGCTCTGCTACTTACTAAAAAACTTCCTTTTATGTTTGGTGCTGAGTAAATAGTAAATAATAATAATCTACTCCAAGTCCATTCATTCTTTTTCTCTCCAGGTAGCACTCTCTTGTATCTCTGTGCTGTAGCCTAGAGGAGTGGTCAGTCACTAAGCTGAAAACTTAGCACCGCAATGGCCAATTAGAGAAACAAAACAAATAACGTTGCTGTCTCCTAGTGTTCTTGGGGTAGGAGACTCCAGCCTGGCTTTGCAGAACTATGCTGTCTTGCTGGGAACCTTTCACCTTGCAAATGAGAGTGATAATCACAGCATCCAAGGTAATAAGCAGCAGCTTACTCTGATTAAACTCCTCAGTATCAACTGGGGAAAGAAAAATAAAATATTGTGAGTGGATTTCAATATTTATTTTTGCAAATTTCTGATTTCACAGAACCACAGGATCACAAAGTAATTTTGGTTGGAAGAGACTTTTGAGATCATCCAGTCCAACCGTTCACCCTGCACTGCCAGATCACCACTAAACCGTGTCCCTCAGCACCACATCGACACATCTTCCAGGGATGGGGACTCCACCACCTCCCTGGACAGCCTGTTAATTTGGTGAAGTAGGGAGCTAGAATTCTCTGAACAGTTTCACTATCGTTTTAGTCCTGGCTCCTTCAGGAGTTTTGCAAATCAGCTGCATTCCTCTTTATCTGGTCTGCTCTTATTCTGTCCCAGATTTTGCTTCCGGCCTCTATCTTGATACCTTTAGTCCATCTTGTAATAATATATTGAATCATCTAGTCCTAAATCTTAACCATCTTTCTTTCAAATGACACATGTCATGTTTTCTCAGTGCTCTGAGGGTTGGCATCAGTCCATCTCAAGCTGTAACAAGCCCTTGGGGATGCAGGAGATGTGGATTGAGGATGAGAGAGAGGTTACAAGGCTCTGCAATATTTCAGGGAAATCAGCAGTGAAAGGTGGTACAAAAATCCTGTGGAGGAAATAAATGTGCCAAAAGTAGAAGATGATTGTAGGAAAGATGATTAGGCCCCGGAGAGGAGCTGACAAAGCTCTGTCATTTGCTCTTTTCTGTTTTGGCATGCCAGAGATGAATTTTCATAGGTCATGAATGCTACCAGGAGAGAAAAGAATCTTAACTTAGGCTGAAATAACCATAGAGACCAGGTAACCAGGGTTTTCATTCCATCAGGCCAGTAAAATTCAACCTGATACTTCCCACAGGCAATAGCTAGAACTGTTAAATTGAATTCAGATTTACTAGATGGGTGCCAGCATCACAGGCTCTTTTTTTTTTTCATTCCACAAAGGCTTACATTTTCCATATTCATCCCTTCTCACAAATCACTGTCCAAAGGGGAAGGAAGCATAGTAACTTCTTCGCTCTAAAAATGACATTACATGGAAATTTCATCTGAAGAGATAACCTTACCATCACAAAAAAACCAATGTCCTTTAAAAGCGCTCCTTCCACAACCACATCTGTAGGCAAGAAAAGGGAGGAAAAATAAAATATGAAAGGCATGAAGAGATGGAGTTTCTTCATTTGTTTACTGGCACGTCTAACATTTTGAACATATGAACTGGAGGCTTCATGAAAGAACATAACCTGATTTGTAAAATCAGTGGATTTTTGCAAAAGGACTGATAAACGAAGGTAATCATAGAAATCTTTTTCCCAGGTGGATTATATTCTCTGTTTGTACTGCCAGAAAAGGAACAGAATACACCAGCCTCAATGAGCACATTTCAAATAAATGGTTTTCAATCTGATTTTAAATACTTGCTCCTGGTGTAAAGTAAAACTGTCTTAAATCACAACATGGGCACATTCCAAAAGAAATATAGGTTTTACTCTTTACTGTAGTAGTGGGTTTGATATAGTAATGTAAATGAAAGGCCGAGAAAGAGGCTATTGAATATAGATCCCTGGTTTGTACTTAGTGTAAGCATCCGAAGTGTCCACTGTGCGAAACATGAAGGCTATTCGTTATAGCTTCAGTCAGCGATACAAGGTCTGTGTGGCTGAAATGGCTAAATTTTACTTTCAAAAGAGACTTAGGACTAAACCTTCAAGGGAACAGAATGGGGTTTGGAATGGTAATTTAGGCAGTTTTGATGAAAATGTGAGTTTTGGGCAGCGAGACATGAGATTCTCATTGGAATATTTTTTACTTTTGACATGCGCATAATAAGGATTCAGTGAGAAGACAGACAGAAATAGAAGAAACAGCTGTTGAACTCAATTATTTTTTTATTATTATTATTTTCCCCAGGGGTTGCCCAGGTTGTCTTGTTAATATGCAAAGA
>NW_010426502.1:74419-81055 GCF_000710305.1 Buceros rhinoceros silvestris | reverse complement strand
AAGAGTGTTGCTTCTGACAACTGCTTTAGTAAAACGGCAGCTTTTTATCCTTAAAGCTCTCCCTGAGGGTAACTTCAAGTAGCAGGGTCTTGCTGCTTTGCTCTCTCTCTTCTCTTTTCCCCAACTATTTCCTTTGCAATTAATTCATAGTAGTCTCCAAAGAAAATGTGTTTGGCTTCTGATTCCTGTCTCACCTCAGCTCCAGGCTGAGAAGAGAAGCTTAACGTGTCTGACATTTGCTCCAGAAGTGCTCCAGAAAGGACTTGAGTATGTCCGTGAGCACCGAGTGTGTCCCATACTAGTTTCTCCCTTCAAAGTCTGTTCCACTCCTTCATCATGCAGGCTTCATGCAGCAATAACACAGCTGGTTTGCCCCTTACAAGACCAGAAGAGGAAATCTTGTTGGGCTTCTCTGGATTACCCTTAAGTTGCCCACAGACAGAGGCATTTTTGTTACTTCAAGTCTCATTCAATCCCATTGAAGAAGGTGCTGCAAGTACCTTTGCAACTGAGACATCTGTCCCCATTTATGCAGATACTAATCATCCTCTTTGGAAGAATATATTTCTGACATGAGCATTATCTTATGTTGAGATCCCCCAGATCTACGGTTTTATTAACAAACACTTTGTACAAGTCTGTGCCACTAATCTCTGGATAGAAACGTTCCCTGTACTAGCAGCATTAAACCCTTGACTGATGGAATAGTGACAGAGAATAAAGGGTTAAAAAGCTCCCGTATGAGTGCCAGTGACATTTCCCTGCTGGGTAGTTCAGGAAGAGGCCTTCATTTTGAAACTAAGTCTAATTGGAGTTTGTTTGGGATTCAGCTCTCCTACTGACTTAACAAGCTGCTTGAAAGTCTAATAAATATTGACATGATCCTTTTCCCTTTGGCAGGGCCTTGTAAGAACTCCACTTTGCAGCTCAATGATGCCTCCCTGTGTTGCCTGTGTCACAATGTACAACAGAGGAAAAAACCATGGTCCACTTCTTTCCACTTCTACGTGGAAATTTAATGTGTGTTTCCGAATTTTCTCCAACCACTTCAGCAAACGGTCATGAACTTACTTCATGCAAAGAGATTCAAGCCCCATTTCACACAGAGCATCTGGTACCTGCTTGGGTTTCACCCTCCCAAAAGGGAAGGACATGGTGTAAATTGCCATTATTAATTGCAATGGTTACAGTTTGGTCTATGCCTGTTCAATTTGTTTCCTACTTCATCAAACCCCATCAGAATTAAAAGTTAAATTAACCCTGTTTGCAGCACATGAGAATACTACTTGTCCCTGGGTGGGTCGCGAGGAGTGGAGACAACTGAGCAAAGCGGGGAGGCCTGGGAGGGAGGTAGCAGAGTTTGTTTTGAAGCTTAATTGAGTTTGATTTGCTGATGTTTTGAAAGGTATAAAATAGAGCAAGAAATAAATCCATAGATAAGAATAAGTTTATACTTTCAGATAAAGACTATTCAGTGTCAGTTTAAAGGGGTTATTCACAGTATAAGAAGAAAGAATAAGTAGAATGAAATTGAGGCGAGGGACAGCTTGGAAGAAAAACAGATGCTGTATAATCTTATGTGATGATTTAGAGGGAGCAAAAAGAATACAGCATTTTACAAGGCCATGGTAATTCCTCTCTTCTGCTTTCATATACATCCTGAGCTACACTCTCATACTGCTTCTTTCTTCACTTCTGTATCTGCCGAAGTCTCACACAACCCCTGCCACCAGCACATGTAGAAGTGTCTTTGAGGATGCAGCTGGGGGGCAGGTAAGTAACTGATTCCTTGGATGTGACTCAAAGAGGATGGGGATGTGATCTGCATTTTAAAAATAAGTTTTATCCTTGTCTATTGCCTTTCAGCTGATTGCAAATGGCTTTTGAAGGAGTTACTGTCTTTGAACTTAGTTCACAGATGGGAGGAATCGCATTAGGGGGATGGAGGGTGCCTAGTCCACCACATCTAGGCAGACAAGGAGTTAGACCTCAAGACTTAAAGTCTGCAATTTTGGCACGACTTCCCTGCTCTTTCATGTACCAAAGAGCCCAGCTTTGCAGCACGAAGTTTCTGCCTACCAGAGTAGGACCAAGCAACACTGAATAAAGTGATGCTGCTGAGCTTCCACAGTTTTTAGGTAGAATGTGAGCCCGTGATGTGATTAAGCATTACTTCTTCATGGCACGTGTGAGGATGGTACAAACTCTGATGGCCTGGAGAACAGACTTAAAACTCTTCCCCATATCATGCCTTCATCACTCCAGAAAGAGCAGTCTGGTTCCCATGTAAGCCTTGCTCGCAATGTGCCCAGAGCAGCATGAAGCTTTTCGGGGAGTGGCAAACCAGCAATGGAGAAAAGTTATGCGTATGTTTATCCCCAGGCTTGTGCATCACTGTTGCTCACAGCACAGTTCAGCCTTTCTGAGGAGTGCTGGAGTTGCATGACGAGAAGCTGCAGCTCAGACACAACTGCAGCCAGACAGTGCTTTGCTGCTGATCCAGCCACGGTCTTGCTCTACAGTGACTTGATCTATGGAGAAATATTTGCTACAGGGTACACAAGTGGCACTTTGCCCCCTTGACACGTAGATGGAAATGGTAGGAGGACAATTACTGGAGTCATTTAATCTGGGACTGAAGAAAATAGTTTCGAAAGTACTCAAACACTAGAGGAGTATTGTTTAGATTGAGCTAGTATTTCTTTTTCAACTTTTTATCGCTCTTACTTTTTTTCCTGTCCCTCTGTGTTTATGAAGCATCATCAAGGCACTTAGCAATCTGCCAACGCAAGAATGTAAATTTGCCTTTCAACTGGGCACATGCAAGTAAAACTCAACCCAAAAGAAACCCACACAACTACCTTAGAGGGGCCTGGCTATTCGGGGACAAACCTGAGCTCTTCTGCCTGTACTGCACACTGGCCAGCTGCACGACAGCTCTGATCTCACAGCAATGAAGTTTCTGGGTTGATGGGTTCACCATTTGCCATGACTGGGTGATTCTGGGTGATGTGCCCAGTCAGACTGGAGTATGAAGGGAAGAAAAATAGGACTTTGCCCTTTTAGCAGAAAGCATCTTTTTGGAGGATGCTTGTAGGTTATTCCCAAACCAGTGGACAGAACGATGAGTATGGCACTGGAAAACAGCTTGTGTTTTTAAACTGTAAGAACATCGTCATGCTGTTAGTCTGGGTACTGAACATTACAGCAACGGGCAGCAGAGCTGTTTTCAGCCCTCTCTACCCTCTTCTTACAAAGCACAACAACAACAGGAGTCTTCACCTTGGCTCCCAACAGTTTGCATAGTTTTTCATGACATCCACACTCTTACCTGGAAAGTAGTATTAAAAACAAAACCCAAAATGCCATTTAGGTCCCTCTGAGACACTTGGCTTAAACATTACGTTTTAAAAATAAAATGTTCCTTCATCAGATTTTACTGTTAGTAGGTATTTTTTGATAAAATCAATGTAAATTCTTTTGACAGCAGGAGATTTCCTCATTGATATTCAAATAGCACTTTGGTGACAGAGGTAGGTAGTAGGAACACAGGTTGTCAAATCTATCAGGTTCTTCTGCAGAGAGAACAAGGAGAAAACTTCAATCTAGAGAATTTTTATTACAGAAGAGTGGAAGGCTGTCTCTTCAAAGAGTTCAGATACTGGAGGGTCAATAAAAGAAAACAATTTAATACTCAAAAGTGCCTGCAAGCAGTACATCTTACAAAGGTACCTTGTGCTGTCACAGTTTTGAAACCATTTGGCCCTTTTATAACAAACTGACAAGTTTTTGTGGTTTAATCTCATAAGTATCGACCCTTTGTCGTTGAGTATCCAGCTGACAAAGTGCCTGTGATAACCCGGCCACCCAGCCCAGCACTACTTGCACATGCACACAGGCAGAATAACTTCTCCTGTCCATGGATGTGGCAGGATACGGTGGATAGTTTCCCATCCTACCCTGAAATACTTAAGCGTGATCACCTTAAACATTTCTGGAATATTCAGGAGGCAGTCCAGCAGAAATGGCTCTAAATTCATCTTACTGTTGAAACAATATTGCTAAATAAATTGACCGCTAACAAGCTCAGCACTTTACCCTCTTGTCCCCACTTAAAGAGGAGAGACAATCAAGTCCCCATTCCTGACCCCACTCCCACTCCTTCCTGCCGCACTCCTTAGCCTAGTTATAGTTAGCACCACTCTTCTCGCTATAATAATTCCCAGTCCAGCAAGTCTCTCTGTCTCTGTTCCCTCATGATGAGTGTTCAGAAAACTTACGGTGAAAGCTGGAGTCAGAGGGTAGTTTCCGCTCTGCCCTGAGTGCCAGAAAAAAACTGATACCCGTGATGGATCACTTGGTTTAATGTGAGTGTGAGGCATTTTGTTTTTCAAGTCCATGAAGTTAAGAGCTATTAAAAGGCAGCTGCTTATTGACAAGCTATCAAATAAATTTGGAATGCATCCTGCTGTGTAGCCATCTGATGAAGCCGAATGGGAAAGCTAATGACCCTAGTGATATACTTGCTATAAAATACGGCCTTTATTTCAGCACAGGAGGTTTATTCTGCGCTGGTGTAAGGAAGGCAAATGGAATGCATCCCATTTTCCTCCAGTGCAGAACTGCACATGTACGTATTGGTTACAAGCCATCCAGACAACTCGCTCTTTATAGCCTGCCACGCACTCCTCCCACATGCGTGATAGCAAAAGTGAGCTAGCAGGCTGTAGCAAGCAAAGCAGCTTATGATTTCCTTGTATTTTTGTTATTTGGAGTTATTCCTCAAATATGGAGTGGAACGTCAGTTGGGGTATATCAGTTAATTAGCTCTGCCACTTTTCTCCTGCTGAGAAGCTGACCCAGTTGTTATAAATAATTCAGAGCATTTTCATGCTCCGTGTGCTGCAGTGGTGTAACTATCTGTAGAGTTTCCCTATTAGTAACATCTCCTCTAGTCACGTGACCAGCGTAGATAAAATCAGAGATTCATTTTGATTAGCATCGGAGTTTACATGGCACCGCTTGTGTCCTGTAATTGGATGAAAATAACTGAGAACATGATTTCCAATAGCGAAAACGCGTTTGGAAATAATCATTCTGGCAGAGACAATTTTTTTCTCCTTCTTTGTCTATATAGCCCCCAAGACAAGAACAGCCAAGTCCCTGACCAGGCCTCCAGTGTTAGCAAAATTCAAACAATAATTTTGCACTGAAATACACCCAAGTGCAGAGGGTAATTTGCTGCTTAAACTCTGTAAGTGAAGGATGTTGCCCATTTGTTCTTGCAATGGGAAACATTACACTTACTGCAAACCTTCTCCACTGTTTGCTGAAGTATTGACTGTTATCTTTAAGGCTGCTGCACAAGGCAAAAAGCAAATCCAATGAAGGCATTAGGCACATTTTACTCATAGACACCTAACTTAAGCTGACAGCAAGAACAAACAGCCTTGTACGTGTAACCGTACATCTGTCTCCAATCCCAAACACACAGGCAGTAACACTGGCTCTTAAGGCCATAGGTTTCTGATTTCAGCAATGAAAGACCAAAAAATTGCACTATCCATATAAAATGACTCAACAAATGGATTTATTTCTATTTTTTCTAAATAATTTAGAAGGCCTCACTGGTAGTGGAAGTGATGTCAAACATGGAAGGGAGATTTTGGAGAAAGGTCGTTTCTGGGGAGCAGAAAGAAAGGCAAGGGAGACATAAAATCCATGATCTTTATCTGTCCAAAATCCCACTCATCCTTCTTAACCACCAGCCCCCATATTGCTGCAAATCCACACCAGCTTCCCTCATTCACATGAACTTCTCCTTAAACCCACCTGTTGCTGTGCCAGTATTCAGTGTTACTACCCCTTGAATGAAGATGCACGTACATTACTAGATTGACAATAATCAGTTTATTTTCATGTCAGATGAGAAAGACCGAGCATGGTAAAGGGCAAACTCATTGGATTCACCACAGTCTGAAGGAAGTCACTGTCTCAACAAATCTCCAAGCCATTTGCATGCAGGAGCTGGGCGGCTTTATACCAGGGAAGGAATGATACACTTTTAGGACCTTGCCTATTCCTTACATGACTTCTTGTGGTGTCTACAACACAGGCATCAACATCCACAAGCCGCTTTAGGATCCTCCTGCAGCCAGCTGGAGATTTCACCCAATGTCAGTAGTGACTAGTGAGAGATTCCTGATTTCCCTGAGTGGTTCTGCATGTTTTAGTCAAATACAAAGCCACAGTGACTGTGACTAAATCTCTTATAACTGTAAAGGGAGCTTAGATTTGGACACCTAAAATTAGGTGACAGGTGTTACCCTTAATCTAATATAATCAGCAGAGTGAAAGAGGTATTTCCAGAGATCAAGATATTCCACCTTTGATGCCTTGTGAGGATAGAATATATATGGCATATTTCTTTGGTATCCTACACATCTAGACTGATTTTTAATGATTAATTATATTCTTTTTAATGATTAGTTGTATTCCCTTTGTTATATAGAACATTATAAGTCTTTTGGCCAGATATATCACTATAGCAGTGGAAAACAAAGGAGGTTAAGAACCAAAGCGCTCTTTAAAACCTGGTCTTTAGGGTAATAGGATGGACTGATGAGATCTTTCCCT
>NW_010426502.1:65729-74348 GCF_000710305.1 Buceros rhinoceros silvestris | reverse complement strand
TTTCCCTACCTATTGAACTTTCTGTGTCACATCTGGAATTAAATGCATAAGCTTTTCTGTAAAAGTCCTGCTTTGGACTAATTTTGGAAACTGAGCATCTATTTTGACTTCACTGCAGGCCAGTTAAACATAAGTCAGCTCTTTTCTGGGTTCCCTCCATGTTACCACCACTAGACCCGTGTTAATAAGCCTGCCTGAGGGGCCCATTTCTCTTGGATAACACCTAAGAGCTATGAGGGTAAGCACAGGCTCCAAGTGGTGTCTGCATTGAGTCATTGGCCACCTCATCCCCGGAGGCAAGGGGGGCTGAAAAATGATCTGCCATTCTCTGCTTGAATGCTGAGCTCTGGGTTGCACTGCTCAGTGTCCCAGCGGTAAATCTCAGTGCTGTGAATACGTACACACCCACACTTGGCTTTTATCTCCCAGCAGGCAGCTGCAGAACAGCAGCCCCTGAAGGAAGAGTACTTTCTAACATCCGTCACTGGAGACAGACTCTTGCCATGAAGCGAGCACTTGACAGCCCCTCCTGGTCACTGGGAGAGTGTTTTGCATCTGTGCATTGTGCCAGTTCCAGCTGTAATGACTTTGCATACCCTAGCACCAAGGGCTGTAGCTAAAACTGTGTCCAGCATGCATCTAAATTAGTAACCATATTTCTTCTGGTGAGACAACATCTCCACAAGTGAATTAAGGAAGGCTGAGAGCATTTTCCAGTACCGAGGCCAGCAATGACCCGTGCTTATGCAATTAAACTCTTTTAGTCTGTAAAGCAAAGTTGCTGCTTCCAGACTGACTGTTGGGAATCGGTTTGGGGCTGTGCCTGCTATCATCCGGCATCTGGGAATTGTGAGGACAGTGACCAGGCCAAAACCACACCAAGGATCATTGTAAAAATGTTTAGCAGCAAATTCCAGTGCCCAGCAGCATTTCCTGACACTGTTTTATTTCCTAGTACAGCAGTAGTCCACTTGCAGCCTCACTGCCTGAGGACCTGGCTTCTGGAAGCCCTGGTAGCAGGTGACCTGTAACACTCAACAGTCATTTGAAAATAGATGTTAGAGTAGTTGCAACAAGCTGAGCTGGCGTGTACAAGGGCTGGCGGCTGCCCATGAATCCTGCAATACTCCAGGCTTCAGGAGCACCTGGTGACTGGGTAAATGGAGAATTTCTGAGGAGTGAGGGAGATAATATTCTTTCATATGCTGGGTGTTGCCTTCATAAAACACTCCTTTTTCCACGTAGAATATTAAGTGATCAAAGTGTCTCAAAGCAAATGGATTTGCAAGGACACCCAGTATGTTTCTATCCTATTAGCATGCTGAAAGCTCTTTCTGTCATCAGTTCTGTTATAGCTGATTGGAATTAAATCTCTACAGAGTTAAACTTTGAAAGAAGGTGGTTGTTTATTTTATTTCATTTTTTCCCACAAACAGTTGTTCTAGAATCTCTTACAGTGACAACTGTTAAATAATGAAAACATATAATAATAATTCTTCTCTCTCCTGTGTCTTAAGCTTTATATAGCACAATATTATGAATATTCCATGTGATTATTTCTTTTTTATAATGTGATGGAAATATGAAGTTATCTTTACAAAGCCCAAAGAGTCACACATTGTTATTTTTAACCTTTACGTAGAGACAGAGCAAATAGCCCACCCGCTCAGAAGGAAATAACAATACTTCTTATTAAACGTAATTGTTTCCATGGGATTGTAGGGCTGAGAATATAGAGACAATAAAGTTCCTAGCCAAAATGTCACTTCATCTTCTTGCTTTATAATGGCCCATTGTACAGCTGTTTCACTCACAATGCGGGTGGCAGATCTCTGTAATAGGACTTTAGAATCTCTAAATTTGCTAATGAAAGTATTTAATCCCTGCTCGCCAAGACAAATCTTTAATTGGTAAGTCTGGTGGTGCTGTTGTACTGCAGGCATTATGTAAGAAGCCAGGCTCTGTTCGCACGCATTCGGACACCATGGTTACCAGCAATGCTATGCACGAGGGTGGGGAGCACAAATCCTGAGCTTTCATCACCACCAGAGCTGGCAGGATAATCAATGATTTGTATCCTTGCTCCAGAAGTAGGCTTCCATCTCCTCGGTGAGGCAATTACTCAAATACCAACACAGCCCTTAGAAATGGGGCCAGTTCACTCCTAATTTAGGGGCTCGTCATTACACATGCAGTGCGTGATTCCTCTTCTGCTGTCTCAGTCACACCACCAAAATGAGACAGGAAGTTTAGATCTTGCTGGAAGTTAAAAATCCTGCCTGAGAAATAGCTGTTATCATGAGTTAGATTAGAAGGATCATAAATTTCCAGCAGCAGGATAAATTGGAAGGCACAAGTTTTTTCACTGAGCATTTCACAGAGGAGAACTGAGGGAAACAGAGGCTCCATAGACTTGAACCTATTGCAATTTATTTCTGAGAGGTGCTGTGCATCTTACATCATCCTTCCAGGTCTTTCTTAGGTTCATGAAATGACACGGGATGTTCAAGAGAGGGGAAAGAAATCTTTAACTTATGCCCCTGTGACTTGTTTCCTTCTGACCACTCAAAGAGATCAGTTGGTGGTAACTGGATGCTGCCGGGACTCACAGCTGGAAGTCAACAAATCCTTGGGAATTCTAGGGTAGGAGACTTCTGCTATCCAGCCAACCACGGTGCTCCCAAAGACCACATCTCACTGCCAGAACTTAGAGCATAGCCAAGCATACACTGAACTCAGTTCTCAATGGGCTTGCGGCTACTTCTCACCAAACTTGGGATCCCACCTCAGAACTCCATGAGAAGCAGCAGTCTTATGACCACATGAGAAACAGTTACATGACCACATATAACATATAAATATGTCTTTGCATTGTGTTTCAGGATTAAAAGCACCAGTGAGGAATATGAGCTCAAAACAAGAAATGGGGAATGGAAGAGATGTGTCTCTATTCTAAATGCAAGAGTCTACCTCAGCGTGAGTTGAATTACAGTCCCTCAAGTCTATGGACTAGATTTCTATTGGTTATAATGGGAGCCTGGACACCTTAGTCCATATGGAGACATTTACTTTATAATGCCTAAAAACAGGGTACGTGAATCCCACTCCCCATGTCTTTACTGACAAATAAATGTATTAATTCCTTACAAGTGACTCTCTTTCTCTTTTCTTTTAAACTTGGTACCTATTTAAATATCCTAAACTATGTAAAGCAGCCCTGCCAAGAAGGACTACGAGAGCAGTAGCATAGACTATTCAACAGCTTTGTGAGAACAGGTCTCTGTGCAGAGCCAGATGTGAATTCAAGTTCCCACATGTAGAAAACAGTCTGAACTGACACCTACTGCGACTTCCCTGAACATCCAAATCAGTAAATTAGCAGACAGGTGAATCTCCAGATTTTACTGTTATCAATGAAGTCTGCCATGATTGCAATCATTGATTCATTTAACATTTACCTATTTATACCTTTTATTTAACTTTTACGGGTTTTTACCAACCTCCAGGACTCCCGTTCTTGCAGGCCCCGGCTGCCCCGTGCCCGGGTCTGTGATGTCTGGAGGTAGAGCAGCGACTCTTTCACGGGCATCCCCTTGCCGTGGGGAAGGAGCTTGCGTGCCCTTGTGAGGTTGAGAGCTGTGCTGCTGGTGGCATGTGCCTCCGGTGGGGTCTCCCAAGCCTGACAGGTCTCAGCTGAAGGGTCAGACAAAGCGTGTCCATGGGCAGGATGGGCTCACTAGCCTTCGGGCAACCATCCTAGGAGAGGGACAACTCTGACTCCAAACCTGGGCAGATGGAGCTTGTTTAGCCTTGTAAGGCTCCATCTAAGAGAAGGACACTCTAACCAATCCTATGACCCGAGGACTTCACTGTCACTGTCCAAGCTCGCTAGGCCCTGGCAGATGAACCTCAGGTGTAAAGGGTGGAGCCAGTTCCGTGCACACTCTGTCTCACCTAAAAAATCCACCGCGCAGCCCCGAAGGGTGCACTCATCGCTTGCAGTGAGCGTGGGAAAAGCCCTTCCCAGATCTTCATTCACGAAGCCAAGCCATGATGATGACAAGTTTTTACCAAAATAGAGATGACCAGACGGTTAAACTCAGCTTCACATAATCTTAATGAAATGTGAAAACAAGGTGATAAAAATACAATGGATCCAGAAAGGTTATTCTGGGTTGGCTGGCTGGGAATAATCAGTGTGCTATGTATGGAGATGCATAGATATAGATGCAGCTACATTCATTCCCTTACCAAAAATGATCAAGTGGAAAATAAGGCACTCTTACTCTTCTATCACACAGAATATTTTCTTTTTTTTCCTTCAGAGCTCAAGAGTATTTCTGTGAATAAACTGGAAATGATAAAAAGTCCCTTTCACTCTCTGATTACTCTTTACTGACACTGCATCTAATATAAAAATAGCCCATAGCTGGTATAAAATTCAACAAAGTGCAGATTTTTGATGGCAATCATTTCTGAATTTAGTAGTATTTTCTTTTACTTACAGTCCGGAGTGAAAAAAGGCAGAAAATACCCCACCAGTCCCTTTTATAAAATCCGCAAGTTTCACTGCAACAAAATGAAATGATACAGATTTGAGATAGGAGCAAAAGCCATGATAATATCATATGTGCATTTTTGGGATGGGGGGAAGTGAAAGAATGAACTAATTGCATTTTTATCTTAAAAAGAAGTTAATAAATTACCATTTCAAAGTGGGATTTACATATGCCATCACTTTGCAAAGATTAGGTTTTTCTTTGATAATTCTTTCTTTCTCATTTTATTATTCTGCTTTTCAGATGAGATACTCAAACAAAACAAAATAAAAAAAATTTAGAAATGCCAAAGGCCATTCCTTTGCAGTCATTAAAAGATCCCGTGGCACTTCCCACAAGAACTGAAAGTGTTTTAAACGTCAGCGTCCTGGCAGAAGTCCAACTTGGGTAATTACATTCCATCCTGCCTCAAAGAAATCCTTTCCTCAAGCTGTAATTTCATTTGGAGACATTGTTCCACATTCCTCTGCCTGGAAACGATTGCTCCGTGATCTCAGCTGCCACATTGCGGAGAGGAAATAGCTGCATTTTAGTGCAAGTGAGTGTTTTCTATAGACTCACTGTCGTTCAGACTTCCACACTACGTACCTGAGCCCAGCACGCACTCTGCAAGCTGCCTGCTGACCTGGGTGAAGCGTTCAGTACGCAGTTACTTCTGTAGGAATTACATTGAATATTGCTCTGCAGTTCACAAAACAGCAACTGCAGCCGTTTGTTATTTGCTGTTTACGGGCACCTTACGGCTGCTGCAGTTTGAGGCAAGAAAGTTAGTGATAAATAGAGTTGACAGGTTATATCACTAATTTTTCTGATAAATTGTTAGAATGAATGATTCAGGAATGCAAAATGGCCATAGGGACTTCAGAGGAAAATGTTCTCCTGTAAACAGAAGGTGCATCATGATACTCTTGTGGATTCCTATGGCAAAATCCGAGTCCTCTGCACATTGAGCATGATGAGAGGAGATCTCCCAGTGTCTTTTCCATGGAATTTGAAGTGGAGGCTATGTTCCTCATCTGCATAATTCATTCTCTCATGGAGCAGGATCCTCTTGTTTAATCGTAGACACTTTAAAGATCTACATATAATCTAAAGCAGATTTCAAGATCCACTCTGCCACCAATGGAGAGCAAGAGTCCATTGGAAAAAACATCCCTTCTTAAGGTGGGTGTCTCGGTATATGAATATACTCTCCAATCCTCGAAGTCACTGTAGATAAATTATCCAAGGTGCTGGATAGATAAATTATCCAAGCTGCTGGACTCCTGGTTGCTGGGTGAGAGGAGTTGTACCCAGAATGGAGAAAATTTGAACATGAATCAAAACACGGGGTATTAAACTGAAAAAACAGCCTGCTGTAGCACAGCAGGAGTAAATGGTGAGAGCTGTCTCCCACCCTGAAGACAGAGAACTACTCAGGAGTTCAGTCCTGCCCTCTCCAGGTGTCTGAATCACAGAACATTTTTCTGAGTCTACTTAGGGGAAATGGTCTACTGATTCAGCAACAAAGCTTGTGCCCTCTGATGACAAGATTCTACAGGCATCTCAGCAGAACATCTCTGGCTGTGTCAATCCCCAGCTTCTAGAAGTTTCACTAGGGGACTGATGTACTCACAGGCAAAGGGATTCAGCATCTAAAGCAAAATCTATAAACAGAAGAAAAGATTTCCACAGTCTTCAACACATGCCACATCAGGACCTAACTCAGCCTCGTATCTTCAGAGAGAATTTTCCCTTTTCTAGATGTGATGATACCGGGAGGATTAAACTCAGACTTTGACAGTTTGGAATGAGATTATGTCCTTGACTTGATGTCACTGTTTTCTTTCCCCCTAATTAAACAGAAAACTCAGCACAGGGGTAAGAATGAGAGAGAAAGCAAGAGGGAGAGAGAAAAGAATTAAGGAGAAGCTGACCGGAAAAGCCAAGCAGTTCAAGTCTTCTAATTTAGCATTTGAAAGCTTTCCTGTGAGTCTGCTTCTCAGAGATATGACTGTTAAAGAAAATGGGTTTTCTGACTTCTAGCCAACCACAATATATGTACATATTTATACACACCCACAAGCGCACACAGAGAAATGTACAGAGGGGAGGAGGAGAAAAAAATTATACTGAAAAAGATGTTGAAGTCGTATCAAAAGAATGAGACTCAGAAGGAATCTTTTCTGAGAAAATCCACTTTGTGAATCCATGACTAATCCCTGCAGAACACCCATCCACACACAGACACACAAAAAGGTAAAGAATGAAAAAACAGAGCTATACTTAAAAACATATTCAGCTCTGGGCATGTATACTCAGGATTGCAGCTAACCCCTCCACTTTGTAGCTTGCCCATCCTTTTATAAGCACATTTTAAAATAATGTATTTTATCACCCTGTTAGGAAAAAACATAAATGAACATCCAAACCCCACCAAAAAACAACACAGGCATCTTGTGGAAGGGAGGTGAGGTAAAAGGCCCGATCAAGCAAGAGTGAGGAAAGAGAGCTCACTGTAGAAGTTTATCAGAAATGCATTGTGTCATTTGCAGCTTGAATCTAAATACAGCCTTAGGACCTTCTTCTTAGGACCCTCACTCTCTGTAGAAGGCATCACTGAAGGAAGGAGAGATGTCCTCAAGGGGCAAAGAGTGGGGAGGTGTCAGAAGAAAACAAATTTTGGGGCAATTGTTTGGCTGAGAGTCAGATGCTCAGGCCATGAATGTGGCTGTTCTCCAAGAGACCCCCAGAGTTATTCGCAGTCTTTGTAGCCCGTGAAGTCTCTTGAAAGTCACCTGTGTCATTAAGATAAATCTCATTGACCAAAAAACATGCAGAGAATCAAATATCTTGGGTTTTGAGGGATTTCTGGAGGTCTCTGATGCAACTCTTTACGGGAAGTAGTGGCAATCTCAAAGTTGTACACAGCTTCTGCCTCTCCTTGGTGCAACTTGATTCTGTGAGAAGACCCAAATACAGGCAGGAGGGAATAATCTCTCCCTTTGCCCTATGGCATTGGCCTGTTTAATGCAGCTGGATGACTGCGACTTCTCCAGCAGAGTTTTTGAACAGACGCATACTTTCACACGTCAATGTGCATACACACAGACATAACTTCATATGTCTTCTGAAAATAGACAGACACATAAGCACAAATGAGTAAATAAATAAATGTGATGCACGTTCACTTGTTCTTATGCACATCAACAGAATAATTAACTTTTTCACCATTTGGCTTTCTCTACAAAAGAAGCCCGGTGTCCAGATCAAAGAGATACTGTGGAACTGGCTGCTGTCCAGAGTCACCGATAGACCAAACCCCCGTGGACTAATCAGGCACACAACGGTATGTTGTAGAAGGCAGCACTGAGCATGATGGCATTGTGTGGTGCTGTCACTGAAACTGCTCACACATGGCAAAAGGTCTCTGCCCAGTTTTTCACCGTTTGCAAAATTCACTCGTCTGTGGCCATGATGCTCCTCCTCTGGGAGGGATCAATGCCCAATTCCTTATTTTGTCACCTTACCTAAAACAGAATGATTTCCAGGAGAAATGAAAAGCAGAGAGTAAAAACATACAGCAGCTTCAAGAAAGAGGGCCACCAAGATCTGGAAAATCCTTTTTCAAACTGGTCTGAAAATGTAGGTCACTTTTTGCTGGGCTTGGATGGCTTCCATCCCAGCCCTTTTTCTGCTAACTTTTTAACTAGCCCATTTCTTTCTCTTTTTAGATCTTGCTTTTTCAAGCTCCAGCCCGCCTCTTCCCAGCCAGCTGTGTATATAAAATGACTTGGGACATGTTGGTAGGGAATAGGTTTAAAAATAACCGTGGTGATATTCACCAGGAAGACACTGCAGGCTGTAGACTCCTTTCTGGGTGATAAAGATTTAATTATTGCATGCTGGCCCTCCTCACCATCTTCCCAGATGTAACAGATGCCTGAGTTTCATCTTTCTTCCAGCTTTTTCTCAAAGTAATTAAAGCTTTATCCTGGAGATAGGTACATGCAAGAATGTGAGTCTCTTCCTGCTTTAAAGGGAGACATTTTTATTTTTTATTAACTCTACTAATCGGAAG
>NW_010426502.1:49866-65635 GCF_000710305.1 Buceros rhinoceros silvestris | reverse complement strand
AGAGGAATTATACATAAACTAAGCTATGGAGGCTACAGGGAATTCAAGGGTTTATCTGGTACTGTGTTTGCCTGTAAAATAATCCTATTCTGGGGAAACCTGCTATGGTTTTGATTTTAAGCACAGGTTGTGTTCATTTTGTGATCCCAATAGCTTTATTCCACTCAACCCTGGGATTTATTTCTAATCCTGAGCAAAAGGATTTTTCATGGGAGAGAAAGAGGCTGCAGCAATGAGGACGGAGTGCTGGCCTGCAGCAGGATTTTTCCTCAGGCTCATTAAGTGACTTGGGGCATGACCCTCCATGGTACATTTTATAATGGCCCTCAAGTTGCTTTGATTGCAGTGTGATCAGATGCTCCTAAACTCTCTGTACTTCCTGCCACCAGACATTGCACTACCTGGTTTGTGAAGAACTACAGAACGTGTAACAGCACCATTAAGACGCCCTGGACTCCAGAGATGTGAATTTCACACGTAAAGCTTTGGAGAAAACAGAAGTTAATCTTTCTAGGTTCTCTAATGGTGAATAACTGAAAAAAAGTTTGTTGGTAGCAAAGACTGAGTTGGGTTTGGGTACCGCGTTACCTTAACCACACACTGCCCTCTTTACATAGGTGCATCGTTCATCAAGGAACGGCTTGATATAGGATGACACTGCAAAAGGTGTATAAGCTTAAGGAGAGGCAGAACGTGAGTATGAAAGAAAAACCAGCTGTTAAGTATTAAATACATAACAGGAATTACACTCAGTCCAGAAAGTCCATGAATGACTAATCGCTCAGAAAACATAGCTGGGCTGACTTTTGACAGGCATAATCCAGATCCAGTATTTTACACTCAGGCTTTGAAAATCTATGCTCAGATCTTTAAGGCATGCAAGAAATGAAGGCAAATGACCTAATTTGTCCCCTACTGCCCCATGCTTGCGAAAAGAATTCATTAGTTAAAAAAAAATAATAAATGAAATATTGACTTCAGAGGCAACCAGCCTGGGTAGGTAAATTATGGGATTCAAAGGTTTCACACCTAGAGCTGAGAAAGTTAATTTATTTTCTGTACTGAGCCACCTCTGGTTTCTTCTGTGCCTCTCAGTAAGGTGCCATTTGTCCTGGCTACTGAATTAAGACATGGCTGCAGATCAATAAAGCTTCAAGGAAATATGTTCCATATTTTTCTTCTTCAATGTAGTTGTTACTGGGTCTGTAAACTCTAAGTTATAGAATCAGATCCTCAGCTGTTGTAAACTAGCTTATGTGGATTGTTACCACTTAAAGCTGCAGTGAAATTTAGTTCAGCTGATGGAGGTTCGATATTGAGGTACCGTATTGTACCGCCTTGATTTACTTCAAGAGATGTTTCTGTGTGAAGTTTCTGGGAATTTCCTGAGATCCTGGGGATAATAGAATCTAGTCCTCTCATTGCAAGCCTGTATCACCTGACTCCTTACAGACACTTATCAAGCTCCACAAAGCCCCATTTTGGCTTCTTTTTGCCCCATTGTTCTTACAGAAAATCTGCTTCTGGAACACGAGTGTGTTAATGATTAGGAAACTTCTTCTAATTGCCAGTCCAAATTTATTCATGGGCAGTTTATTCCTCATTTAGTCTTCTCCAAACATAGTCTCGGCACTTATTTTTGTACTATTTGCTCTTCTTGACTTCGTACGTAGCTCAGACTTCATAATGAACACTCTGTCTATTATGCGCATCAGTTATGGAAACCTTCTCCGAGCAGGAGCTCCACTTCGAGCATGCAACTGGGACTTCAGTAGGTGCTCAGGCATTTTCTGAATTGAAGCTTTAAATGGAGGGATTGCACCAATAAAGGTAAGAAATGTTCTCCACCAACCGTTTCACCCTGAAATGGGACAGAAAAAGAAATAAAACAATTGGAGCCTGGGGAAGGAAAAGAGATACTGAATTTCTTGCCACTCTTCCTTTCCACTTTCTCTTAGTTTCTCGGTGGTGCAAGTCACTGATTGCTGGAGGGTTAAACAGCTTCAGATCTTCTGTCCTTATCTTGCCTTACGAAGCCACTACTACCTGCCCGCATCAGAGAAAAGATGCCGGACTAGATGAACATCTCATCTGACATAAGTATGGCCATTTTGGTATTATTCAACTGTATCAGCTCACAGAATTAAACCAAATATAGGGAAATTATAATTCAATTCACAGCAGAGAAGAGATTTTCTTAAAAAAAACACTAATAAAAACTAAAAAATGGAAGTAAGTTGTCCACTTTAAAGGAAAAAAATAGACTTTTTTTGTTTGATGCCTTTTATTCTTCCCCAAAGAATCATAGTTTGTAGGCTTGGTCATAAATAGTACTCAGTTGAGACAATGTTTTATTACAGTGCAGGGAAAGGTGTCATTTTCACATGAGTTTTCCTGCAGAGGTGGCTGGGAAATAGAATTTCTGTCCTCTGGGAAATTTCAGCCTCTCAGAAAGCAGTTTTCATTTGTCAAAGAAAATTTCAAAATTTACCACATAGTGTAAATTGCCCATCAAACCTGATTCAACCATCAAATATTAGCCTTTATGAAAATAAGTAGTGCAGAGTTTTGACGTGTTTTTACAGTTCAAAATTGCAGTATTTCAACAAAAGTGCGTTTTTTATTAAGAAAAACTGCTTGATCAAAACCTTTTCAGCAAGCTCTGTTTATATGCGTGGGGACCAAGAGGCAAATGTACATATGCCAAAACTGGAGGGCATTAGGGGTAGTAACTTACAGAGAGCTGCAGAATATTGTTGGCTTTGGCTGGGTCCTCATCTACAGCTTAACTTCACACCAGGGATGGTTGATGACCCTCAAGTCTGACAGTGGAGTGTGCTCATGTTCTCATGACACAGGGCCAGATTTTTGCAGGGCGTACTGGCTGCTTCATACAAGATGATGCTTGACTTCAGGGCTCCTCTGAGTCCTTTGATGGACCTCTTTGGTCTTAAGATCTATTAGCGTATTTGATATGGGTTTACATTCAGTCCAGAGCACGTAACGTAATTTAAGAGTAGTCTTATTGCTTACCTCAGTCACACAGTCACATCTCCAGTGTGAAAGCATGTGCTAGGCTGTGTGGCATGAATTGGTCCCAGGATAGTGCTGGGTGACTTATCCAACTGTCTCCTACACCATCCTACATCATCTTCTCCCTGGCATAAGCCCCAGATGTTTCCTCCATCCCTATGGGCCTTTACACAGCCTCCATCAGACTCTCCCAGGTAGCATCCTCAGGCAAATGTGTTTCATCTTCCAGCTGTACCACTGTGTAATAAATCGTTATGTGAGGAAACCTTCCTAGATAAACCTTTGTAACTTTTTTTTCTGACTTTCTTTTTCTTTCACAAAGCCTACACTGTATTTACGCTTGAAGCCAGCAAATACTTGTGAGATGATAGTTAGCCCTGAATGCTTTTCTTCTAACTTTTGGGGAGTTCACCTTTTTTCCATGGTCTGCTGCTTAAACAGAGGGCTGCTCAAGGCAAAAATGGTTACTGGCCTGAGGAGTACTCTTGCAGAATGGCAGAATAACACAATGATAACACTAGCCCTCCAGCACCGGCAGATGCTCGTGGAAGAAGAGTGACATGTACACAGCCTTTTCACAAATTAACATCTCCCCGACACATACCTGTAATGTCCAATTGTAAATAATAAAATCTACCCTAATAAAACCTGGCAGATATTTAATAATGTTATCAGCATCGTGATATTAATTCTGATCTCTAAATCAAACTCAGCAAACATTTTACATCCTGCAACATCCACCCTGTGGGAAAACTTCATGGAAGGTGACTTTTAGGCAACATTTCTGCTATTTTTATTCGCATTTCTGAAAGATCATCTTAATGCTATAGACAAAACCATGAGCTCCTGACTTCAACGAAACCTGAATTTTTGTGAGAGAAAAAAATGTCTAATAATTGCTATTTCTCAACTCACTGTGTGTCATGGCTGATAGTTCTGCAATAAGGAACATCAGGAATGTCATCATTTTCCCAATGTCTGCAGAAAACCTGTGGTCAAGCAGGTGGCAAGACTTCATCAAGGTCTTTGAACACAACCATATCTTGCTTTTCCGGATTGCTGCTCATCTCTTCTGAGCCCATCTCTCACATGTAAACTCTCATGGCTACGCTCAACTCTTCTCTTAGAGCAATTGCTCCAGGCCTCAGTGCATGCCTTGTGTTCCCCTCGTTGATTTTAGCTATTCCTGATCCTACTGGTGGAAATTCACTGACTCTCAGCCAGTCTGGCACTTTGTCTTTCTAAAATACCCACTTCTGTCTTTGCTTCTGTCATTTCAGGAGATAACCTGTGTTTTGGCCCTGTTCTCTCACCCTCTGTGGCTGCTGCTTAGGTCAGCACAGACACTTCCAACTTGGAAAAGGGCATTTTTCTTCTCTTTTTCATTCTGGTCTTTTAAATGTTGGAGTTGGTTACCTTACTCTCTTTGGGCCACCAAAGAAAGCCATCAGTTGGATCTGGGTTATTCACCCCCACACCAATCTGAATTCTGATTTATCTCCTCCTCTCATAAACTGCCAGCACATAAAATGAGTCTTGGTAGTGAATTTGTCCAGAATCCTGATTAAAATTCACAAAAACTACTGAAAACCTGCTCCGATCACCACCCATTAAAGAACATGTTTATTGACTGGGGCTCATCAGGAGCTGGCCTAGATATTTTGCCCTGAGCTTTACATTATAACTACTTTAATATCCCTTATGTCTGGGAAAGCGATTGAGAGCTAATAGGCAGTCTTTAAATCCCAGAAGAAAAAAAACCACCAACCAACAGTCCTTTTAACTCTCAGCAGAGGCCAGTCTGTAGTGGAGTGACAGTGATGCTACCAGGTAACGATCCCCTCCTCCAAAACCAGAGCAGGTATCAGTGACATTTCCTCACGTGGCGTCAGGCATGGAGATTTCATTAGACCACTTTCACCACCCTCCTCCTTCAAGGAGAAGGTCTTCAGCCGTCACTTTGATGCCCCTGTCACAGAGTTTTTGTCTTTTACAAACCCTTTTATTCTCCTGCACTGAAACATCCCTTTTGTACAGGTGGTTCAGGCTTCCACAGCAGAAACTGGAGGGAATGCAGCTCATTTCCCGTTGGTGCAAATGCTGGAAGCAGCTGGAAGCGGTTCGGTGAGAGGCAGCGTAGGATCCCTGCTCTGAATGTATCTCGGGGCAGCAGCTCCAGGTGACGAGGACTTCTTACAGCACAGCCTGTGGAAGGATTGCTCATAATCCAGGACATTTCCACCTGTTTTCCATCTATTGCGTTACGCTGTTTCGAGCTGGCACAACTATTCCCAACTACAGCGTGGACAGGAAGGTTCCTGAAGGCGAAGCTGTTGTTGCGCTGGGGTTGTTGCAGTGCGGGAGAGGGAGGCTACTCTCTGTTATGCACTGTGAATCCATGCATGGTGAAAGGACTTAGTAAGAAACACTAACATTATTTGGGACATAACCATTTAAGACCTTTTAAAAAAGGCAGGAAAATAACCCTGTTGGCACTGATACAAAGCTGATGTGTCACTTAAGATACGAAGTGATTTGGGCAAGGTTACACGGGCTTCTATGGCAGAACAAACCACAGTCAGACCTCCTCGTTTTCCAACAGATCCATTCAATCACCAGACCATCACTTTCCACCTCCACCACCTGCCTTGCAAGGTGACCTGTCAAGTCTTAGAACAGTTCAAGTAATTTGGTGAAAATAAAAATGGATCCATCTTCCATGCATGTCCAGCTGATGTGAGGCTGATCTAAGATACATTAGCATTTTTTAAGGAGTGTGGAGTATTATATAGTAGTTGCCTCAGCCACACCTGCAGCCGTACGAGTTACAAAGGCACTTTCTACATTGTGCCTTGCAACAGCAGGACATGAGAGTATGGGTCATGAGTCCCAGGGAAGAGGCAGCTGTGTTCAGCGTTATACAGAGGGCTGGAACCCCTCTGCTATGAGGACAGGCTGAGAGAGTTGGGGGTGTTCAGCCTGGAGAAGAGGAGGCTCTGGGGAGAGCTTAGTGCAGCCTTTCAGTACTTAAAGGGGGCCCATGAGAAAGCTGGGGACAGACTTCTCAGCAGGGCCTTTTGCAATAGGACAAGGGATGACGGGTTTAAACTAAAAGAGGGGAGATTTCAAATAGATATAAGGAAGAATTTTTTTTTTTTTTAAATAAGGGTGGTGAGACACTGGCCCAGGTTGCCCAGAGAGGTGGTAGATGCCCCATCCCTGGAAATGTTCTAGGTCATGTTGAATAGGACTCTGAGCAACCTGATCTAATGGGACATGTCCCTGCTCACTGCAGGGGTCTTGGAGTATATGACCTGTAAATGTTCCTTCCAATCCGAAGCGTTTTATTCTTATATGAAAAATGAGGACGAGATGCCTCAGCTGGCCTAAGTCACCAGTGCTGGACTTAAGGATGAGTGAGTGTAGCCCAGCTCCCTCTTACTCTCCTGACAGATTCACATGCAATGTCAGCATCATGCTTACAACCAAGCTGGTTAAAGTTGAAGCTACAGCTTAAAAATGCAATTCAGGAAGTGGAAGAGGCAGATGGAATAACTCGAACCTTAGCCATGTAGCACTGTAAAGACTGATTCTGCAGACTCTTGCTTTCTCAGGGGAATCGAGATGCTACATGTAATTTCATGCACATTTTAATATTAAAAGGGAAGCTTTCCTTCAAAAACGTTTATGAAGAAACTTCAGCCTTTTGCTTATGTGGAGAGTGTTGAAAGTACTCCTTGGACTCAGCCTCAGTCAAATCCATTTCTGGTGAAGTTTCTGGGGAAAAAGATTTTTTTCTGGCTCTAATTAACTTTCTGTCAACTGCTAGCAAGGCAAAAGGATAAGTACTTTTTTTTTTTTTTCCCCATAGATAATGCTGAGAAACTGAGAACACGGCTTATGCTGACAGGCGTTAAGCACTATTAGGCTGATCTATCAGCCTGAGTGATGATGGCCCCATGGAAGCAGTGAACACATCACCACTTAAAGCTCGTCTGGACACAGAACCAGGAGCATTCTGGCAGAAAAATTCCCAGACTCAACTGAGGAATAAAGTAGATGATCTCGTGATGTTGATGTGGGGGTGTTTTGCTTTGGGGTGTTTTATAGGGATGTTCTTTTGTGTGTCTCCAAATACCAAGACATGTATTGAGCTCCTACACCTTTCAGAGAAAAACTGTGAACACCATGAATTCGTAACAGGTCCGTGAGCTAAGGAAACCCTCCAACATGGGGTTAACGTCAAGCATGTCAGACATCCCAGTGGAGGATGTTTTATTACCAGATTTAATTGAGTGTGTCACAGAGCATTTACTAAAGAAACAGAGAAGAACAGACAGATTAATCACTCTGATGATATTTGGAGCCAGTTTTCAACACATACTTCAAGACACAGATGCCCTGCGTGCACACTTTCTGAGCATTAACCTCTCCACATCATGTCATTCCCAGGCTCGAACAACATCACCTGCAATGCAACTACGATGTAAGTTTTGGATTTACCCTAGATAAAAAAGATACAGATACACAGGAATAATTGACACTAGTGCCTGAAAACACCATAGGCAAGAACAGCTACCAGGAGCAGTGTATTTGTCAAGAATGTTACAATTATTTTAAAGAGAGTCCTAGAAAAGCAATCTCCCCAAATTTAGCTGTAACAGGATCAGCTTCCCAATCTCATTTTGCTGAGCTCTATATTATTGCCTGAAAGAAAGGGAAAAAGACGTGGGCAAAGGGTTTATCTAGTGAGGAGTTTTGCTTGTGAAGGCAGGCTGAGTTAGCCTGAGGGCACTTCTGTGTAACTCTGTATAACATGAGAGATGCTATTAAGGCAAGAAGGCTTTTCCCTCTAATATTCACAGGGTTTTTTTGCTCATGAGGACAGTGATGAGACTGGATGAATAGTTCATGCATTTTATATCCTCTGACTTCCTAGTGGTAGTGTTGGAAGAAGCCTCCTAAACTGAAACTCCCTTTATCAAAGCCTTGGCTGCCTTTCAGTCAGGTGAGAAGAAAAACCTAGTCACATACTGATGTTTAATTAATGTGCTCTCTAGTGCTGGAGGAGATTTCTGTAGAAATACCTGAGGAACTTAAAGTGGAGTGGGAATCTTCCACCAGAGCAGAATGATCGCTCTGAGAAAAGTGTTCTGGAAAGCTTAACTATGCCTCTCAGTCAGGAAAATAATCTGACCAATCCACTGTCTGCAGGAGAAGTCCAAGTCTAAGTCCAAGAATAAAGCTTCTGACAGTAGAGAAGATAGTTTACAGGACTGTTTGATGCTGATCGTGTTTTTAAAATTTTTAGATTAATTTAATAGGCCCTAATTCAGCTCTTCCTTCAGCAGCTACTCACCTTTAGGCATCTTGGCATGGTTCTTGTCACACAAGTATATAAACGCCTTCCTAAATCAGAATTATATTTGAATTTAGTATTGATGTATTGTACTCCTGTGCTTCTTTCACTTTTTCCTTTTTTTGTAGCCTGTGGTCACTGCCGTTCTGAATAGTTCCAGTGCCAGCTGTGCAAAGTCTAAAGCCCACGTTTTAGAATTCTGCTGTTGTAAATGAAGAGGGAGTCGTGAATCACAGCCACAACCTTAGGTACTTCCTCTGCATAGGGCTATAGGGCTAAATGAACAAGTTCATTTTATCATTCCTGTAGTTGCAAAATTTTATGATATTGGCGGTAAAGGCAGTACACGGGGTCCGTCAGCCACATGATGGTTTTGGATGCCAATAGCAAGTTCTGGTCAAGTGCACAAGACCTTTCACTTAATTTAAAGAAGTTGGTGGAAAGAGCAAACTCCTAATACCCTCATTTTGAAATGAATCTCACCACAGGTGTACAACATGGCACAATCTTTTTTCGTGCTGATTTTAGTCCTTTCTGGGTCTGATTCGTACACCTTGACACAGTTCTCTGGAGCCACTGGAAGCGCTTAAAGTTATCTTTCCTCACTCTCCTCCCACCGGTGCTTCAGAAAGGTTTTTATTCTTTACATCCTCTGTTTTACCTGCCAGCTCTGTGGAGATATCTCAAACACCGTAAAGTCACCCAAACTAAATGTTGATTTTCAGGGATGATATGTCCTGACCTTATGAGGGTCACTGAGATTGCTGAGGCACTGAGATTGCTATACAGAGAACCACAAAAACATCTGTCAGAGCCAAATCCCCACCTTTTCATCAGGGCAGTGTGCCAACAGCAACACCTAGAAGGATCACAACTCACAGGCTAGGTACAACGGCAAGGGTGAGGGCTCACCTACACCTGTTACCCAGCTCACTAAGAGACACTGTGCTTTCTGCATACTCAGCGGTTAAGGAAAATTGATCTTTGCACCTCCTCTGTTAACGGTGAGATATTAAATGCAAAGGAAAAACTCCTCTTACATGACACCAGGGGAAACTCCATTCTCTTCAGCAGTGCTTCTGTCAGAGGGGGGAGACCATGTAACCAAAGCTTCCACTCATCCACTTTCTGCCCATGCTTTTGCCAGTGCCAAAGCAATGAAGGATTGTTAAACATGGTGTGAGCAAAAAGCAGAATTGTTGGCAGAGAAGAGTCACTTCTGCAACTGCCACAGACAAAAAAATCCCCCAAACCAACCCTAAGGAAAAAGGAAAAAACTGTACAAACCCAAAGGTAGAACAATTTGATGTATTTGGAGGGTGCAGGACACAATTTCATGGTAATTTAACCCTGTAATGGCAACAGTCTCTCCTCCAAACTGGAAGGCAGCAGCTTTCCTCTAAGCCTTTCCACAGCGGTGCTGCCTAGGAGGTGATCTTTGCCACTGTCCCCTTCTGCCCATGCCCCTCCATGTGCTGACTTGAAAGCACAGACAGCATTCAGCAAGCAGAGTAACCACAACCACAAGGTCCTTGGAGAACCTGCATGGCTCCTTTTTACAAAAATGGCTTAGGCTCTTTCATGTCCTTAAGAAGGTCTAAATTTTTGTCCTGCCCTTTGCCATGTCTTGAGAGAAATGTGTCATACTAGCTTGAAGGAAAGTAAGGGGTGGTGAAAAGGAACATCTGAAATATTCTTTCTTTTTACTGTTCTGATCTTGTAAGAACAAGTTAGCATGTAATTTACCTTAGCACTGAAAAAAGCTGTGGGTATAGATCCACCCCTGACTAACTCTCATATTAAAAGACCTGTGTCAGCTCCAAAGTCGTGCAGCATCTGTGGTTAAAGACATATAATAAGAAGATTATAAATCTATGAAGAAGAAATACCATCAACTTAATGTGAGTTTATAATGCAAGAAGACTAATAGAACTTAATCTACGATCAAATAGCATCAGACACTGCCTCTGTTAAACACAGACTCCTGGACCACTGACCACTGGTATCACCCCATGAAATTTTTTTCATAGCTCATATCTAACTCTGTAAGACATTTTGTAGTAACATTTGAATGAGAAAGTGTGAAATTCAGAAAGCAACAGGGAACAGACCAAATGAAGCAATTGTTGGCCAATAGATAGTTCATATATTGCAATTATAACGCAAAACTATTTTTAGCATGGTATGTTTCTAGTGGAGTCTTGAAGACTGTCTTTTTTGCTCCTTGTGCAGTGACCTGGAAGAAATCCTTACTGATAAGGCTGTCAGAGGACCCATGAAGAGGAAAGGATGAATAATGTGGACTCTCTCCAGGGAAGATATGACTCTAAAAGATTTGTCCCTGCCTCAGTCAGGCTGAGGAGATAGTAACGGGGTCTAACCTTTGTCTGGCTTTTCCAAGATGGATATTTCAGACCACAGTTTATTTCACCAAACAGCTAGGACGTGTTCAGAGTTTCTACCCCTCTCTAATCACAAGTATGATGGCTAAAAGGGCAAAGGGTTCTTTGAGTGCTTCAAGGGGTTTTTTAGGGTTAGAAAAAGTCTGTAACCTCTGAATTTTTACCTACTGTGGTTGCAACTGGAAAATCTTTTTGCATTTACTGATATTTATGCTTCAAGGATGTTGCCCAGTTGGAGCAACCTAAAATATTCTGATTCTACACTTGAAACAATAAGGAACTCGATCTCTTTTTTATTGCCAAGACAAGGTCAAGGAATGGCACAGCAGGGCTGTGAAAAAACTTCAAATGGGGACAGAAGTTATAATAGCGATACTGTCTTCTACAGAAAGGATAATACAACAGAATCCAGTGCCTGAAACTGCATGCAAGGCCAATATGACCTTAAAATGATTGGCCGCTAGAACAATGTACCAAATGCTCTCATTAGATATTTTCATCTCTGAATCTGTTTATCGGTGTGTTATGGGCTTGTTTATGTGTTTCTTTGTTTTCCCTAAAGAATGTATCCTGCAACAGGCAAAATTAACATACTTGAGTCAGGGTTAAGTTCAGGGAAGTCATGTGTTACGGAGGTGGGCAGGAAAGATAGTCACAGAAATTCCTTCTGGCTTCTAAATAAAGTTGTTTTCTAATTCTGCTCTCCGCAGCTGCACTTCAAAGCACTCTGGTTGCATTAGAAATGGGGAAGGAGTAAAGGAGTTTCTTTCACTCAACAGTCCAGCAGCAAAACTGGGCGTGCGCACTCATCATCATGCATCTCGGAGTCTTAGTCCACTCTGTCTCCAAACTCCAGGCTGCTCATAGGAAGCCCTAGTTATGGTATCTCATGCATGCCCTAGTCTTGTATATTATTAAGAAAGCAAAAAGTCTTTGCTCTAGATGCTGGCAGCTGAACTATAAGGGGCAGAGGGCGGGAAATCACACCAGAAATATTAACACTGCTTTGATAGATCCTTGTACCCCTAGGGGAAGTACATCTTCATATGCGTTTCTGGCTTGCAATAGCTTTGTGTTTACTTTCTGTAAAGGCAAAATTACCATCAAACAGGTTCAGGAGTTCATTTTGGCTGCTTAGAAAGCTGAATCTCATTCCAGAGGAAAAATGAGAGGCTGGTCGTGTAACCCCACAGGAGATTCGTTTGCACAGGACTAACGCAGCTTCATCACAGTAAAAGCTAAAATGTTGCAGAACAGAGTAAAACAGAAATAAAAACCTCAAATTCTTAAGAAGTGGTCAAATCAGGAGATGCAGATTGTTATTTTTTTTCTTGTGGGACTGGAAATAGCCATTACCGTTATGCAGTGCTCAGAACAAAAGTAAGATGTGACATTTTGAAGTGTGTACAATCTGGTAAAATATAAAATATTTAATAAATATGTAAATTGGTCAAGCTGCTTCCCCAAGGAGGAAAGCTTCAGTCATGCTTTACAGCCCTCATTCACTTACGCAAATTCTTTAAGAGGATCAAGGATGGATTTTAAATGAAGTTAAAGTTTAATGAGAAATATATAATCCTTCAAGGAAGAGATTTTGTCATCTTCATGTATAATTTCTTGTAAGTTTCACAAGTAAGAAGTTGAGGGAGTAGCTTTCTGAAGGTTTGTGCTTGCACACTAAGAGAACAGAAGTAGTCCACCTGCATCCTGCCATCGTAAAAAAATGTAGAAATATGATGGTCTTCTCCATTGCTCGGGGAGTTCTGGATTTTCCTAAGGATACATGAAAATTCACTGTTCAGCTAATTCCTGTAGGATCCAAACAGTTGCCTGACATTTCCTCTTTGGATAGACTGACAACCCGAAGGAACATCCTCAGTCACCAAGACCTAAGCCGTGTATCTTATGCGCCCTTTTGAAATAACTTCAAGTTCCATCTTCTAGCATTTAAATATTCTCTTTAGCAAAGAAGCCTAACTGTGTCCCTCTAACACCTCATCTCTTCAGCAGTTAGGAATCGTACCTAAATTTCCAGATCAAATGATTCGTATCTAAAACACAGCTGTACATGCACACATCTAAAAACAAACATGAGAGAGTTCAGAGAAAGTTTTCCACACTCTTAAACCAGCCCTGACATCAACCCTGCCTTTATATGTTCAGTTTCTGGGAACTGCTTATGAGTTAAAGACAGTTTCATACAACATATACAGTGGCATGTTCTAATGATACAGGTTTTTAAAAGCCAGTGACAGCCCTGAAAAAAGCTGTGAATGCTAAGTAAGTTATTGACGGAGAAAGAAATCACTAGGTAAAGAAAATAAGGGAGAAAATAGCCCAGAAAATGCCTTTGTACTGGGAAAGACCCCAGCAAAGTGACATGCTACATTTATATTTACTAACCTAGTTCTGGGTTATGTGGCAGGATGAAAAAAATAAATACAGATTGCAAACTGCTCAAGCTGGAGAGTGTTTACAGCTAATGAAAGGGCTGTTTGGGGGCTGGTATCAGAAGGCAGAAATTTCCCTTAACACATGCTTTGTGCTGTGTGCTTGTTCGTTGCTCTGTTAATTTTCACTCTGTTTCTCTGAGAAATTTCACACTAGAAATAATTGTTCTTCCTGCTTCATGTGCTCACACTTTGCATGCTGGAAAATTGAAGCAAGTTGATAAAGCACTCAAGAGCCAGTGGGGTTCAAAATGTACTTTTCCACCTACCAGGAAAACCATTATCTTGTGCTTTAGTGATGTCTGCTCAGCGACCAACTTTCTGCTACAAGTGCCCATCAACTCGATAGGTCCAAAGAGATGATGTGGTGATGAGGAAAACAGGATGGAGTGAGAATGGTTCCTTTTATTTGAAACCCAAAATAAATATGCATTAACTTCACATCATTCACACAGTACAGCTGTCAGATTTTCTTATCTTCTCTGACTTCTCATTTGCAGCCCATGTGAGGCAAAGGAAGAGGAGAGCGACTGTGAAGGGGGAAGTCTGAGAGATCACAAACCCAGGAGGATCTTCATTTTCCTCCTCAGAATCAATAGTTTTATGGAATCCATGTTATTTGTCTTGATAGGGTTACTGTAATATTGTGTAAGGTTTTCAGTGTGGCTTATGTCCTGTGAAAAGACACTGAATATCAGTGTCTTTCCACCACAGACAGAATAACTGCTTCACCACTGTGTAGACACATTGCTCATCTATTTCTCTGAACTCCGTAGGCAGACACTATAGACCAATGGTGAAGAGGAAGCTTGGCGCTTCTCCAGCTGTAGATTAGGTTATTGCTGCCAAATTCACTCCCCTACGCAGGTGAGAAAGGCTGACATAGATACTTATGGAAAGTTTCATCTCCCTTCGTTTTAGCAGTTCAAAAATAATTTATACAATGTGTTTGGGCAACTAAACCCCCACAGGTGTCAGTCACTTCTGAAGCACGATGTCAGCACCTTCAGTGCTGCTGAGGACTACATTAACATCCAGGTTAGAGCAGCTGCCCATCCTCTACCTGGCCAAAGTTCAATGCAATTAACCTAAATTCAAGAGATTTGCATGACATTGAAAACACTTGCTGTTTAGCACTGACATTCCCCTTTCCCACCATCCTCTATCAAGAGGGTTGTGTGAGCAGATATTACAACCACGTGCTACAGATTTTTGGTTTGGCTTATTATTATTATTATTTTAATCCAATTTTTATCTTTTCACACTCCTTTTTTTCTTCATAGAGTGTGCAGGAACCTTCATCTCTGCAGTCACTTACCATCTCCCTGCACCCCCTCTGTGCCTGTCCAGAGCAGTACACAAGACTTTCTTTGGTGTAGCTGTAGCCCGATAGTGATGCAAAACTAGAGCGAGCCGTATATGTAAGTAAATGCCTACTGAAAATTAGTTACACAGGCTGGCAGTCAGGCAGTTAAACCAGGCATGGAAATGGTTTGCAATCTGTTCCACCAGTCTCTCAAGTTTCCATTGTCAAAGCGGGATTATTTTTCAGCAAAACAGCCACCCTTCGGTACCAGCCTCGAGAATCAATGTAATTAAAAGCAACAACAAAAAAGTTTTATTGTTTTTAAATATATCTCTAAGCTATGAGGGAAGGGGAAGGAAAAATCTATTGCAAATTAGAATATTTATCCTTAGTAGTCACGCTTAACAGTCTGTATCCAGTCAGGAGCTGAGGAAGCTGGGTTTGATCTCTTGTACATGAGACAGTCTTTGCTGTTTAAAAAGAAATACATCCTCGGTGTTTATTCATAGTGACAAGAAAATGTTCCTCACCAGTGGGAATTACTGAGCTGCTGGGAAGAACAGAAAGGGTGCAGCTTTCCTTGGCTGCAGGAACAGCCTGCGCTTGGTGCTGCTTGAGCACAAATGCCACTCACAGCTTTTAACGAGTGTCTCCCATGACATTCCTCAAGGACACCTCCTCGCAGAAGGGAGCAGGGATGCTGTTTTCCTGGTTCGTTATGTGTCGGGTGCCTCGTAATGGGATTTCATGTCAGACCTAGAATCTGAGGGAGGTTTAATAAGTGCGATAGGCTAACCTTCCCCCCCACTTGACCCTGAAATCCACTTTCTCAGGAGAAGGACAAGCTCTGCCTCTGCTCTGGGTTGGCCGGAACACTCAATCAGGATGATGCCTTCACAACAGTTAAGCCCTGTCTTTGAAAGGGAATTGGTTGTTCCCTAAGAAAGCAAACGACATGTAGTGAAGATAGAGAAAAACCTGGGGAAAAAATTTTCAAACTTCAATTTTACTCCAGTCACCTTTCATCGTATGAAAGCTTCTGCTGTACACACTTGAATGTCCTTTTTCCTGTCTTTAATGTCCAGCCTCAAAAAACAGGACAAATTAAGAAAAGGAAAAATCCACCAAGATCCACAGGAGGCTCTGGCTCAGACAGTCCAAGAGCCACAAGTCACTAGAGACTGGGAGGCTGTTATGGGGAAATAGCACTTGACTGACC
>NW_010426502.1:49275-49754 GCF_000710305.1 Buceros rhinoceros silvestris | reverse complement strand
CTGGGAGGGTGTTATGGGGAAATAGCACTTGACTGCCCTCGCCTTGTATTCCTGCCTAACCATGTCCAGCTGGACAACATCAGGGACAGGACGCTGCAAGACAACATTCAATGGTCTTGCTTAGTCTTTCTTATATTATTTTTCAGCACCAACGGCTTCAGTGTGGTGTTGATTTTTCTGTTAGTTCTGTAGAAACACAGTAACTTCCAGGAGGATGTTTTAGGGCAGTCAGTAATGTCATGGCACAGCTTGAACAGGAACCGAGGAATACTTCTATGCTGTTGCAACGAGAGATGGGAAATCAGATAGAGATGATTAAATCAAGCAAAGTGGATTTAGTGAGGATATGAAAGATGCAGTTTCTCATTCCAACAAGAACAGACCATTGCTACTGAATTTGACTGGCAAAGGTTATTGGGGTAGATCTTCCTACCGATGGGACTAAATGGTGACTTTGGTCCAAAAGAAAAAGGACAGAG
>NW_010426502.1:38321-49192 GCF_000710305.1 Buceros rhinoceros silvestris | reverse complement strand
AAAAAAAAAAAGAAAAAAGTGGAAAGGAGACACGAACCATGTTTGAAAAAGCCCCAGCTGAGTCTCTACATGAGAGAGCAGGGCAAGATAACTCAGCTAGTAGGGCCAGGAATATTCTGTAACTGGAGCTGGCAGTTACTAGGTGTGCTTTAAAGGTTATTGTCATCAGTTCATTCCCAGTAGTCATCTTCCCTGATGGCCAACCAGTGTATGTGTGTGCATGGCAAGGTAAATGTTTCAACCACTAAGCACAGGCAAGCAGATGTTTTCTGTACCCTGCAGGGCCGAGAGCACTGTCCACATGAGCACACTTGGCAGCACAATCAGTGCCAAAACCTCCCATCTCCCTTCAGACTGCAGGCAGCAATTTAATTCCCATCTCTTCATGGAGCCATGTTGCAAAACTGAATTAACTAAACACCTACAAGGGAGGAAAAACGAGCAAACCCTACACATAAATCCCCTAATATGCATCAATCTCTTGGTTTTGGAGCCAGCTTATTTGATTGACCTGTTTTATAGCTACATCGACACAGATAGGGAGATAGCAAAATATAGTCCTAGACAGGAACAAATAGTTGGGAGTGAGGAGGGGTGGAAACCACTCAAATCCACTTTGCCACAGAGACCTTGCAGGTGTGGAAGAAAATCTAACGAACCATGCATGCTTTGAGAATTAAAAGTCCTTACTTTTGTATGGTATTACCTATAGCAAAGCGCTGTTCTGGCTTTAGAAAAAATTTCAAGGCAAATATTTCCAAAGAAACTGAAGGGACAATAGACACCTCCCCACCCCTTCCTGCCAACATCTTTTTACAGACTTGTTTTGGTTACAAATGCACAACCTTGCTCCCATGTATTATAAAGATTTGTGAAGTACGATACTGTCCTCCAGCCTCCTGGCCTGCATCACCTGCCCAATACAGCCATGCTCATGGAAGGAAAGTAACAGCGTGAAGATCCTTCTGGATAAGCCCTCCTAGATTCCAGTTCCCATTTGGATCCCGGCTCCAGTTTCACCTACGACTGTGAATATGTTGCTTTTAGTCCAAGAGCCAGAATTGCTACCTGAGACTATTCCTGAAGTAACCTGCTGGTGTTGGTGTTGTGGAATGGTTGGGAAAGAGATACTCCTATTCTTGTCAGGATCTGAGCATCCCAGGCTATATATATATACACACACACCAAAATATGTATATTACATACAAAATTAGATATAATATTACACCATACATAACATATATTTATATAGTGTCTATGTATATACATTCATATATTGTAAACCAATACCTAAAACTTCAAGAAAATAGAGAATTTTCTGGGAGTAATCGCCAGTATTTTCTCATCGTAGTGGCTTTTCATCAATAGCATTTTATAATTCTTTCTTTTGACCTGTTTTAATGTTTCTTTCTTGGGGAAAATAAAGAACATACCCAGTCTGAAAGCCGAGCAGTGTTACTCACAACCTGTGTATCAAGAGTTTATGTATGGTTGCCCTAAGTTTTAATTCTGAAAAATTGGGAATCCAAAAGTATAATTTACAATTATTATAGTATTTCTCAACATTTTTTGTTCCTATTAGCTGACCAGCTGGGAATTTGTGCAAATTAATACCAATATCTAGAACTATTTCACGGCTGCCTCTACTAAATGCTAAATAAAATTCAAATGAGAAATTGAAAGCAAAAGGAAACACCACTATAACACTATAAAGGTTTTTTCTTCCTTTTTTTCCCTCTTTTTCATTTTTTTTCTGAGCTACTGTTTGACTCTCCAGAGGAGAAGAACGTTTGACAGCAAAGGATATTTGTATTGGCAGTATCGCTTGATCCATGTTTCAGGAGCCAAATTGAAAACATATTTTCACAAGGGACGGGATCATTAGAAGGAACAAACTTTTGTACGTTGCATACATACATCTGAGAGAGAGCGGATGTGTAAATTAAAATATATCCCTAAACCTGACTGAAAGGTATTGGGGATGGGAAAATTTACTAAGGGCAGCGGATTTTTGTGTTGCCATGTCTACTAATGGGCCAGGATGGGTTCTATCTGCTGCAGTACATTACTACACGGTTGGAAGGATGTCCCTCAACTCTGGGGGTGTGAGAAGAGAAGTTATCAGTGAAGACCAAGGCAAAAAACCCCTAACACCTCAGTTTCCTCCTCATCTGTCATAACAAGATTGACAGTCACGTTCATCAGAGAGGTTATGCTTTCTTTAAATTTCCTTATATATGTCAGGAACAAATCTCTGAAAAGAAGGATACTAAAATATAGCAAATGAAGGATTTGTGGCAAAGCAAGAAAACAGAAAAGTAACTAACTCAAGCTGTACTAACATTGTGTAGTTCAAACCATGCTTAACACGAAAACGTCAACCTCTCTGGAATTATTTCCTTTTTGTTTGCAGGCTGGAAATTTACTTTGTGCCTTGAATATTTCTTAGGGATTTTTTTTTCTGTTGTTGTTGGTTTTGTTTGTTTTTTTTTCCTACAAAGCAAGCAGTACTGTGTACTTCTTTAATCAGTTTCTCTATCTCTTTTCTTACAGTAGCATTTTCTTTATTATATTTCTTAATATATTCATTTATTGACCTATCACATAGCTAATATAATAGTCAGAATCCAATCCACCTTTCCACGATTTTTGAAGTGCTTATCATAAGCCCTTAATACTATCAAGTCTTTAAAAGAATCTGATCAGGATAAAAATCCCAAATACTCTGATTAAACATACGCTTGACAGTATTTTGAGTTCCAAATTACCATTGTTTGCTTTAAAATCTAGATTGATTTTTTCACAGTATTTACAAATGCAGCAAAAATCTGTTAGGTATATTAGAAACACGCTTGTTAATTGTCATTGTTAGCATTAATGATGGTACAGTTATCAGATACTGGAACAAGCTAGAAAGCAAACATCAGTCCATTCAGTTCATAACTTCTGAATCGAAGAAAGAACTGCAATGATGAAAAGCGCCCTTTGTTTTTAATTCTTTGTGAAAATTTTTCACTGTGTCTTAACAAAATACGTAACATTGAAATCCATATATATTAAGAGAGTCTTAACATTACTTTTCCAGCTGAGTTTTTTCTTCATAGTGATTTACCTCTCTGGAACTTCCCACATTTCTCAATCACTTTCTAGGGCTCTTGCTAACCATCATCCTCTAAACAATGGAGATCCCCAGGTAAGCTGATAAACCTGCATGGTATCACACTAACCCTTTTCAACTCATGATTGTGCCTCCACAAACTAATGAGGCCCAGATTTCAAGGTCATTTGGACATCTGAATTTCACCAAAAATAAACAATGCCATCACAGTTCAGTCCTAGCTGCAGCTGTCAAGAGACATCGTGAGTGTGGAGGGAAATGTAGCTTTATGATTGCTGTGTGTTTATATTTCTCCGTAAGCATCGATTATTTCTAGACATGACTAGAAACTCAATAGTGCCTTAGTCTGATCCAGAGAGAGGCTTCCACGGACTGACAGAATTCCTTCCTTTGGAAGAAACATCTGGGGCAACATGGCGTCTCACATACCTGCTCTAGGCAGGGCCACCTAGAACCGCTTGCCAAGGAACACGTCTAGACATTTTTTTAATATCTCCAAGATCTCCACAAATTCCCTGGGCAACCTGTGTCAATGCTGAGCTGTCTTCACAGTAAATCATGTTTCCTGTTTGGATGGCACCTTCTGTGTTTTTGTGTGTGTGTATATATATATCATCATCACCATCATCACGGCTTGGCTTTGCAAACGAAGATCTGGGAAGGGCACCCTCCGGGCCTGCGTGGTGGATTTTTTAGGTGAGGCGCAGCGTGCATGGAACTGGCTCCACCCTTTACACCTGAGGTTCGTCTGCCAGGGCCTAGCGAGCTTGGATAGTGACAGCGAAGTCCTCAGGTCATAGGTTTGTTTAGAGTGTCCTTCTCTTAGATGATGGATGCCTTACAGGGCTAAACGAGCTCCATCTGCCCGGGTCTGGAGTCAGAGTTGTCCTTCTCCTAGGATGGTGCCCGAAGGCTAGTGAGCCCATCCTGCCCGTGGACACACTTTGTCTGACCCTTCAGTTGAGACCTGTCTGACTTGGGAGACCCCACCGGAGGCACATGCCACCACCAGCACAGCTCTCAACCTCACCAGGGCACGCAAGCTCCTTCCCCACGGCAAGGGGATGTCCATGAAAGAGATATATATATACACACACCTATATATACCTATGTATACATACACCTATATTTTGACCGTAATTTGGTATAGATAACATTCATCTCAAATAACCTGTACCCAAATTAGATCAAAAACAAGGCAGGAAACTCTATGAGAGAGCTCATGGGCAGTAGGACCTTTGGCAGAGAAGAAAGAGGTTAGGAGCAATTATGATTCTAAGACAAATTTCCAGTTTCCAAACATATCTATAAGCCACACTGATGTTTGTATCAGATGTGTTTTTCTTGCTACATGCAAATGTAATATTATTAATCAGTATTGTAAAAGTGGTGCAAAGTTTGGGAAGTTGTGATTGCTCAGAAACTCATCTCTGGGTTAGTGTCGCTGGAGAAAATATTGATGCAGTTGTGATTAAGCAGCAATCTAGGATTTATTAATGGTGAGATGTAGATCAAAGGGTTGATTTTTTTAGCAGCATTTAATCACTGAATGCTTTAGAATTAACAAGGTGACTCAGTAGAATATGTTACAATCAAAATAGAGACTTAGTTACAGATTAGATGATGACAAGATTCACACTGCGGATATCCTTTATAGATACATGTAATTATATATATATATATAAGTGCACATACATAGACACAATCACAAAACGCACACGCAGAAACAGAGTTATTTGAATCCAGCGAGATATACAGCCATCCACACTCGTGTTAGAGAAGGGGACAAAAGGGAGCCCAGCCTATAGTTAAAATTCCATTCCTGAGTTTAAAGCAGATATCCACAATGACCCGATAATCTCAACGGACGATTATTGAGTCTGGAGAAGCCTGACTTTGTCCTGGCCTTTCACGTGGTTGGTACCTGAGAAGCATCCTGACTCAGGGGAGATGCTGGACCCAGTCCACTGCAATCTAGGAGAGCTCAAAGGGTCTTGCTTAAGGATAACTGTTTATAGGGTCCCAGATGATTGATTTTGAGCAGATATTTTCCCTCTCTAGCCCACCTTGGATATTTATACCAAAATATTCTGGTATTTTCTGTCACTTGCGCAGGCCCAGAACTTGTTGATTTCCGATGTTTGGTATCGCCCCCCTGTTGGTCTCAACTTCGGTGGTGACTAGGGAGAGCAGTGCAAGACTGTACAGCAGGGACCAGCACACCAAGGAGGTGCGTAGTGTCCTGTTTTGTCATCTTTCCCAATCACAGCCTGACTCACCCTAGCTTGGTTCTTGGCCTAGGAAGCAGCAGTTGGGGAGAGAGAAAGAAATCTCCTCAGGTCTTAAGTGGGCTTCAGTGCCAGGGGAACTTAACCACTACAGTTAGGAAGTTGCCTCTTTAACACAGAACAAAGGGCTCTGCCACCAAATTACTTTTACACAAAAGACAGTAGATGACAAGTGGGCAAAGAAACAATGGCACAGGAAAAAGATTCACAGCGCATAGCCTGGAGTCCTAAGCTACTATCGTAATTTAAAGGACTAATTAATTTAAACCGCTCCCCTCCCTTTCTGTTTTCAAAAATGTCAAAGTCCAAAGCAGCCTGAAGTAAAATCTACACATCATTTTCCAATAATTTATTTTCAATTCTTCAGCTGTATTGCACCAGATTTCAAACCTCCGTTCTCTGTCTTGCTTTCCTTCCGTGCTGGAACTCCAGTGTGAATGTGCATTTATTTCCATTTTTGGAACCTAATCTCCCTGCCTGCCTATGATTTATCACTACAGCTGGTCCAACAATAATTGTTCTATTTCTTTTAAGCATACTTTTATCTCCAGTAGCATTCGTTTAATGAAAGCAGAGACTTTGGGTTTTAAATATGTATGGGGGATGGATACATAATGAATATTTATAGATATTTAAAATATTTAGAGTGTTCAGAAATATGTTTATTTTTTTTTTCTCCTCAGCACAATTGCATTTTTATAGTGCTTTCAATACTAACACATTTTTGCTCTGTTTTGGCATTCATCTTGCTCTATTCTCCTTTTTCCATGTATCTGTTTGACTAGACCTTTTAATAGTTCAAGTCTGACTCCTGGAAAAGCAGAAATGCTTCTCAGCTCACAGGCACTCCAGGAGATAATAAGGTCAGATGGTTACTGAGGTTCCTTTTTTCTTCTTACAAAAGAGTTTGTTTATTCTTGAGAAAAATCTCCATGTATTTCCATAAATGGCCATGGAAACTTTCAGTTCTGTGAATTGCAGAGCACATACAATATGTATAAATATAGACTAAATTCAGTACCGAGAAAACTGAACTCCAGATACCAAAATTCTGCTGTTTTATTATCAGCAAATGGTGATTATTTTAAATAGTTTCTTTAGATAGAAGTTGAAACGTGGGATTTGGGGTTGATTTTTTTCCTGGTATGTGGGCAGGGTTTTTCTGACCTCAATTTATCTCTCTGAAAAGAAATAACTCATCTAATGCAGTCCTGCAAGCTAACTTTTATGTTTTCATCACAAAAGGATTCAGCAGAATGTGGTCTGGAGATGTCTGTGCCTCTGTTCCGAAAGTACATGGAAAAGCAACTGCAAAGAGACGCCTCTTTCAATAGCCAAAGTGAGGTAAGAGGAACCTGGTGAGACCTCCAACACAATAAACTTCCTCAGGGATTTTAAATATTGTACTGATTTTAATTAATATAGTCTAATTTCTAAATTTTATCTTGACTTGGTTTTAACTAACTTTTTTTTTAAATGAGCCACAATACCACAAGTGTAATAAAGAGCTACAGCTGTACTGACTACTTTATGATATAAACGTTAACATACATATATCTGATGCAGGCAGAGATATGCCTGGTTATGGTAAGATAACATACTGAGCTGTTACTTGAATGGCACTGTATGACCCTCAGTCCTCAAAGAACAAGTCCATTCTGTCAATCTTTCCATGCTCTTTATAAAATTTTACAGTCCCAGCTTTGAAAAGACTAAAAATCCAGTTTAAAACCATCAGTGAGATATTCAATGAGGTTTGAATACAGCGTGAACTTACAGGTTTTGTTGGACTGCAGTTCATGGCTTCAATTTGTCTTCTCAATGGTCAAGTTTTGTTTCCAGTCTGTAGGCTGCCAACACTGTTTAGCAGAGATTTCTTTGAAGAGAATTTTTTTTCCTTGGATGAAAAAGGAAGAGAAGTACATTGCTATTCAGCCACTAGTTTCTCCGTTAGTATCACGAAGAAAAGAATATCAAAGAAAACTGTAACCAGTTAAATATCAAGCCATAGAACTGGCTCTCACATGGCTCTCAACATCTTTAGCAGCAGTTCCCCACCCATCTGACAAGACAGACATTCACCAAAATAAGTTTTGACTTCCACGTATCCATGGAAGAGTGCACATGAAGACTTAGCGTGCCTGAGCTGAGGCGACAAACTGCAGAGGTAAACAGCCCTACACACAACTGTGAAGATCATCGAGGCAGAAGACTTCAGGTTAGGGAAGGAGTGGAAGAAAATCACTCTTACAGTCAGAGCAGATTGTGGAAGGTAAGGAACCAGGCACTTTTTTGTCTTGCAGTTGGCTGAGAAGAGGAGGAGACCTCCCAGTTGCTACAACCTTTTGTTTGAAGCAACTTTTTCTTCTTTTGGTCATACCACTGCATCCTGATTAAGGAAAGAAACCAAAATCACAGTGCAGCAGAAAGGGATTTGGACTAGAGGGACACCGGAAGTTCTTATGTGATCATTCAGAGCTACGACATGGCTTAGCCTCTTCAGCCACTTCTTTGGATGTGGTGGTGGTTGTGCTGGGGAAGGCAAGAGATCATCCACTAGAACTGTTGCTAAAATAATGCTGCCGTTTCATCTCTGCCCACAACTGCTCATCACTTCAACTGAAAAAGGAGGCAAACAGCCACCAGGCAGAAGTAGTGACATCTCTGCACTGTGCGGCAGAGGAACAACAAAAGGCACAGAGGAGAGGATTTAGCCTGTAAGCTGTTTGTCTCTGTGGTCGTTGCCATTAATCAAACCATACTTAATGCCATTTATTTTGATTCACTAACTCTCTGCTGCCAAGTCAATATAACCCTGTTCTCCTTACTGTCTGTCACCTGACTTCACCCCCTTCCTGCCATCTATTCTTCCCCTGCCCTCCCACCTGCCTCCAAAAAGCCCTCTGGCACGAGTTAATGGAAAGCCAATGATTTTGTATAGAATTTAAGGCATTGATCTCGATGTCAGACTGGAGGCTCCTTCAGGCATGGAGCACGTCTTCCTTTGTGATCATCAACAGGAAATCACCTTTGACCTCATACTGTCCTGAACCTGAGGCACTGGCCATTGTTATAGTAGACACTAATGCCTGTTGGAAAATGCCAGAAATCTCCCATTGGAAAAAAATTGTTCTTTTGAAATACAAATGCTTTAAAAGGAAAGAGTACTTTTTGCCAAAATTTTCCATTAGGAAAGTTGAAATGTCTCCTCAAATGTTCCAGAAAGATTTTGGGGGAACCCGTTGAAGATAACAATTCATAGAGTTCCAGTTTGGCCAGGACATAAGTCTTGAAAGGAAAATGACTGACCAGAGCAGAAAGCAAATGGCTCTGAGGTGGAAAGTTTTGTTTTTGAGCAATTTTGTCAGAGCTTTTTCGTTCATTGCTGAAACATTCAACGTGTTTACTTTTTGTTCTAGCTTGAGGTAAACATAATACATGGCAATACATGGTTTTCCTTAAAGATAGAGATTACATTTTTTTAAAGCAGTTCAAATTCAAAACCTGATTTTCCATCATATGCAGATTGCTTAATCTATATACTGCAGAGCATGGCTTCTCTATTTATTGATGATATTCATAAATATTTGTTTCGTATTATAACATTCCACTTACTGTAAAGCCGAGTTGCACTCAAGCGGCAGAGCCATAATAACATTATCTGGGGATGTACGAGGATGTGCTGGACCTGTGTGTAATGGCACTTCAATAACTGCTTGTCATATTTAATCAAGGAGTCTCAACTGGTGATGTGACTGTTACTGCGGGTAAAGAGAAGGAACATTTATTTACAGCAGAGTAGAGAATGACTGGCCATGATAAACTCGTGTCACGGTTTAACTGCAGCCATCAGCTAAGCCCCAGACAGACACTGGCTTGCTCCCCTTCCCGGTGGGGTAGGGGGGAGAATCAGAAGAGTGACAGAGCACATGGGTTGAGAGCAAGACACTTTAATAAGTGAAGCAAAAGCAGCACATGCAAGCAAAGCCAAACAAGGAATTAATTCACCACTTCCCATGGGCAGGCAGGTGTTCAGCCATCTCCAGGAAAGCCAGCCTCCATCACGTTTAACAGTTACTTGGGAATACAAAACACCATCACTTCAAACATACACCAGCCCCACCCCCTTTCTTCTTCTTCCTCCGGCTTTATATGCTGAGTATGACATCATATGATATGGGATATCCCTTTGGTCAATTGGGGCCAGATGTCCTAGCCTTATCCCCTCCCAATTTCTTGTGCATCCCCTGCTGGCAGGAGCAGAAAGGCCTTGACTCTGTGTAGGCTCTGCTCAGCAATAATGCAAACATCCCTGTGGAACCAGCACTGTTTTCAGCACAAGTCCAAAACACAGCCCTGTACCAGCTGCTATGAAGACAACTAACTCTATCCCACCCAAAACCAGGAAAACCAGTCAGATATATGCGTAGTCCTTGGATAGGTGCTGTGTGCTGTTGTAAAGAAAGCTATAAAACTGCTCAATCTATACTCACCAAAGACCAGAATGTTTCTGAGTGAGCAAGTTCTGATGAAACTGAACAGTTTGTTGTACAGAAAAGATAAATTTGCCTGATCTTAAGGCATTCCCCTTATATTTATATATCTTGTGTATTATTATTCTTTTTACCTAAAGCTGTCAAAAACATTGAATTTTTTCTTTTGAGGTTTTACTTTTGACAAAGAAAATAGTGATAATTTTCTACCAACTTGTAGAAAATGTCATCTTTACTTTGAAACCTAATTTGACACTTCTGATCCTTTTCTGTCCTTAAAGAGTTCAAAATCAAACACACTGGAATTAAATTTACAGCTAAGGATGGGAGATCTAAAAAGAGCTTAAGAAAATCAGTCAGTCATTGTAGAGGGTTCTTCATCTTTCAAGTAAAGTTGGCCGTTGTTTTAAGTTATATAAATATCTTCAGAAAAATAAATGGAACTAAATTTCCATGGTATCATTACAGGATGCTGTAAGGACACAAAACACTAACAGTGCTAAAGTAATTAAGAAAAAGCATAAATAAGGAAAAGCAAAACTTCTCTGCACCTACACATTTACTAGAAAAAGAAAATTATAGTACGGTGGTGATATACAATGAACACATAAGCTTTAGGTTAATTAGTGTTCCTCTGTTCACCTACCTGTTAAGTCATAAGCAAAGAATGGAATAATTTATTAGTAGGATAGAAATAGCTTTCAAAAGGACACTGAAGCTCATAGAAATTTTTATGTCCTTGAAGGTGCAATGTTAAAAACTATACTGTGAAAATAAGAAAATATAGAAACCTCCTAAGCAGAAGATATTCTGAAAAAAGAGAAAGTTAATCTTTATGAATAACTAATAGCAGAGGCTGGCAGAAAATTCCTTTAGAAATTTACATGGAGGTGAGACGACAGGAACCTTCGCACAGGTGAAACATCTTGGTCTGAAATTACGGTATCAGCAAATGTTGCAAAAATGTAGGGA
>NW_010426502.1:5654-38249 GCF_000710305.1 Buceros rhinoceros silvestris | reverse complement strand
AAGTGCAGCAGAGCTTCAGATCACCTTCCAGTTTTCCCATTAGGTATCTACTGCAATACTCTTTTTTTACAAACAAGCTGCTTTTATGATATTTCTGATGACTGCACTGGGAGCTACTATTGATTCGTCCCCATGGTGTTAAATATTTCAAAATCTCACACTTCAGAGTTTATGGCCTTTGTGTCTTATCCAGTTTAGTTTTTTGGTTTCACATCAGCTAATTCTTGATGCCTGGTGGTCAGGGCATGAGTAGCTGTCCCTGTAGAGTTCATTGCTCAGCAGAGGGAGGAAGAGAGAGGTCTTTTCTCCAAAGCAACATCACCCCACCAGGATGGGGATGATAATAAAACCCAGCAGGAAGAAGAGGAACACAAACAATTTTTCCCTCATTTAGTTTAGTTTGTTTGTTTTTTCTTTCCATTTCTCTCCTATGTCTCTCTCTACAATGGGCTCTGGTTGGCTTTTGCACCCCAGTGTCTTATCTCAGACTGCTTGGCATGCGTCAATCACAGCCTTACAGCCCCCAGGACATCCTAAGTCTAGAGATTGCTCAGCAACAGAGAAGTCGCCTTCTGCAGCAAGAAAAGCTCTGCAAAAGCACATGTCTACAGAGGAGGGGGTTAAGGGCAAAAACCTCAATTTGCCCAGTGAGGCATGTTGTGTCTTACTGTCTTCACCTGTAAATTGGAAATGAGGATTTGGTGTGTGAGGTTAATGATAGCTGTTTAACTAATCCTGCTTGCTAATCCCCTGTCAAAGGGTGTTATGTTTAATTACTGCCTTTTCTTTTCTCTTCTTCTGTTCTGCCTTTTTTGTTTGCCTGTGTTTAATGACTGTTGACAGCATACAACTCGACTGCTTTTAGGAAAGCATCACTTCAAGTCGGCATCTGCTCGGCATTTCATTTTTAGCTCAAGAACATATCACTCTTCAGACACAAACAAGTGATACCCCAACATCTCTATCTATTTGTGGAAAAGTGTGCTGAAGAATGAATCTCCAAGAACATCTTCCAAACTGCTTATTCAAAAACAAACTGGTATTTTTTCTCTCTTTCCTTTAAAATCATTTCAGACTACAGAGTATTGTTGTTCCTCCAGGTCAGGAGAACGCTTGGTATGTATCCCTGCTCATCTCCACCCTTTTTAAAAAATATCACCTTCCATGTACATATCCCTTCATCCTGTGCTGGTTTGATTTTATATCTTTGTCAGATTTCTGAAGACTAATTTCTCTAAATGTTGGAAGTTATCCCTTGACCAATGCCTAAATGAATTACAGAGTGATAATATGAGTCAAGTTCGACTAAGCACGTTGTATATGAGCAGGAGAGAGTGAAGCTGCTTCTGATGGTCTCATTAGAGTTCACAATGTCAGCTTTGAAAGGTTTCTTTGCTGACCTTAGCACCCACACTGCTGGCACACGTGTAGCTCCTTAAAGTAGACTGAAGCAAAGTTCATGTGTCGTTTTAAAAAGAAGTAAAAATGAGAACAGAAGAAAGAGAGGTATCAGGATAAAGCAAATAAAAATGTTACTGCAATTCTGATTTCTCTATTTCGCCCACTCACTAGTCTTTTTCTTTTTAGGATAAGACCAGTGTCTTGACTGGTTAACAGGGATTTAAAAGATCCAGTTTCAACCACACAGGTTGTCATCCAGCTTCTTATGTAACCTCAGTTGTCATGGAACCATGGAGTCTAGGATCTTCCACATGCAAAATGAGGACAACAACTATGTCCCCAAGTGGCAGAATATAAATATATAAATGAGGAAATGGTGCCTAGGTACTGAGGAGCACGCAGGGACCATGGCAGTGTTGCCTTTCCCCTGATTAAGAGCTCTATTTGTTCATGGAAGCGGGTGATGACAGTGTGCCTCTGTTGCATTGGTTTGACAAAAGACACAGAAAATATGCCTCAATTCAAGATGGGGACTTTCCAAATGCAAGAACAGAGTCCAGCCTGTGTCTTATCATGCTGACCAACAGAAGACCTTTCATCTTGGGGTAAAAGTATAATCTAATTCATGTTTCTGTGTTCTACTGCTCATTAATCACTCCTTTTGTCCCCCACCCCGCTAATCAAATGAATCAAAGGTAATGAGAGATACATAGTCTCCAACCTGCAGTGCCACAGAGGACAGTCACCATCACGTAATTCATGGGCTCTGCTATCATATCTGTTTTCATATGTTCTCCAGACTGCTGCTTATGCCTGAAAATCGGACAAAGTCACCCAGGCTTTAAGGAACTATATGAGGGGAAGGAAACAGTGGTGGTAAAGAAATCTTACATTTTATAGGTATAACTTCCCACACAGGATTATGTAATTGCTTCTGATAGGAAAAGGAAGGATACAATAACCTTTCCAGTTCTTTGTTCCTAAATGTTTGACAAGGGAATTGAATAATTTCTAGCAACCGGAGTTTAAGACAAAAAATAGGAAGTAGTCTTCTCTCTAGCTTTGTCTGTGAAGTGCTGAGGTGTTCTCCCTTTAGAGCTGATTTAGAAAAAATTCTCAGAAAGGTGAAGTTTCCAGAAGAGATTCAAGCCCCAAAATACTCAATGGTGAAATTGGTAAATTCTGCTTACACATCCATCTTCCTGTCAATTGGCTGTCATCTGTAGATCTACTGATCTTTCTTCCTCCTACTATGAATTTCCAGATAATTGCTGTGAGCTTCCTTCCCCCACTATTGTGGAAGGACAGAAAAGATCTTCTATCTGAATGAAAGAGAGAACAGAGAATCTGTCAACAGCAGATTTCAGCCATTGAGAAAGATAGGAAAGAAAATTCCTACTCAAAATACATAGTCCATTAGAAGATTGAAAACAAACTATCCAGGGTAAGCGTTAATTAAATGATGACACAGTCAAATGCATTTTCTATCCTGGATACTTTTCTTTATGCAGGTGGGTTGATAGATGTTACAGTCAGCTCCTAGGGGATCCTGCATGGAAGGAACCAACCCAATTCTTGCATAAATGCGTGTTTCTCTTTATATTCTACTAAAATAATTGACAAAACATCTGCCTGGCTTTTAATGGTCTTGTATAGTTTCATGTATGTGTAGATGTGTGTTTTATTCCCTAATAACAGGATAAGTCTATGAGCGAATGAACCCATCATATCTCTTAAAAATTTCTCAGCTTTTGTCCTCCTCACTATGCTGCTGCTTAATTTCAATTAACTTAATCCAAGATGGTGAAACATTTAGCAGACACAGACAGCACATCATTGTTATTAATGCTGTCAAGGCTAATTGGAGTGTTGTTGCATTCTAATATTGTCTTGAAATTGTCAGTTCTTTTAAATCCGGTCAAATAAGTAGATGGATTGGATTGCAGCGCAGGTAATAAAATAGCTTTTCAAAACATGTCTCCAAGCACTTTTCTATTCTACCAACATTACTAATGTCAACGGAGATCTTTATTTTCCTTTTTTTCTTTTCTTTTGCTGCTGTTCTTTTTAAAGTAGGGTTTTGCCTTTTTAGACTCTTGGAAATGCCTCTGAGTCCAATACTTTAAATCTATGTTATTTTTCATATACTGATAATTTATAGCAGATTCCCTCTCCTAGCCTTACCCTTCTCCCAGTTATAAATCATTCTACACTCTATAAAAAATGATATTTTTACTTTATACTTCTGTATGGATAGTGAAAGACCCAGTTCAACACAGCATATAAGCACAACCTTACTTCACCTCCTTTGAGCACAATAATGTTTAAGACACACTTAGCTTTAAGAACATACTTAAGTCTCACAAAGTACTTTGTGGCCTGGGGGCCAGAGTACAAAAAAAGTTTAAAGAGCAGACTTTCCAAAAGCAAGGTTTTGAAAATGTTGATCTGGATGTATATAGACCTCAGTTTCCTCTGAATAAAAGAAGGGTGAAAAACAAGAGGAAAATTTTTCTTGTCAGAAATTATGCAGCTAAGGATCCGGCTATTTGAATGCTTATCTTTTTTTTTTTTCCTTCCAAAGGGCATGGTGCACATTGTCAGATGGGAAGGTGTAATTTTCTTTGTTTACTAATTATTATTGTAGCAGTTATTTATTTTGCTTCTGTGAAGTTTTCTCAAAGAACTCAGAAGCATGAGGGGTTTTTCCTACTTACACAGACAATGCTGGAATACGGGCATTCAATTACCATCCCTGAGCCGTAACAATCACAGGTGTTACAAACATCAAAGCCTGTCTTTAAGTCACCTAAACTAAGATTCATAGTTCTTAAGATGTGTCCGCCTTTCACTGTTTGAGTAAAGAGAGAGATTTAAAACACAGAGAAATCAAAAATACCAACCTTGCTAAAGGAAAAACCAAGTAGGTCCAAGCTGTGGTTCTCAGACAAGAACGCAACTTGCCTGGACTCCAAATAAACACTCAGCCCAAAACCCTTCTGTTGCAGCCTACTGTGTATCCATTTCCCATCTAGTTATCTATTTTGGTAGGATAAAAATTATGGTGAGAACATATTAATTTGCTTTTGAACTGTAAGACTTAACTCCTCCTCCTTATATATGTGCATCTCAGTTGAGGTAGGAAATGGAATGCTATGTGTTTCCTTTGGTAGGAAGATTTTATCAAAATTAGTCCCAAGTAGGTTATGTCTGCTCCAATGAACCCATTTGCAATGGCTGATATTTTACAGCAGGATGCCATGGGAATGGAAATAATTGCTTTTATTCTCTTTGCTTATCTTCCTTTCTCTTAAGGAGCCTAAGAGAACAAGCCATTTGAATGTCCCATGTCAGATGGGTGCAATTCTTGCACCATTGGTTCAATTCCAGACTTCCAAAGAAATTATCTTCTGACAAAGAAAAGAACTCTTCCAAAAAAAAAAAAAAAAATCCTCTGAAGGCAGCAGGAGAAACACCTTACCAGGGAATAACTCACAAATCCAGAGAAGGAGCTTTGTTTCTATCATTTACACCTATCACAGCAATACTTGGAATGGGAAAAGCTTCCTCAGTATCCCAGATTAGCCCAAACAGCTTTTGCCCCAGTGACTTGCAATGTTAATTACTATTTATTCTTGTGCTTTGTCCTTTCAGGTTGCGTCTTACATCCAACCCCTGACTCCCAGTTACGAACGCCAGAGCCAGTGTCCTCCTGTACACAGGCAGATTTTAAATGCAAAAAGACTTAGATTTGTAATATCTTTCCAAAGTGTCCAAGAAAGGCAGCAGCTCATAACTCCTACCCTTGAATGAGTTTTTCAACTCAAGAGAAGCTTTTGCCCCCTCAGGGACAAGATGTCATCAATTAGCTGTTGGGAAAAGTCCTGCATTTTAGAGTCTCATTTTTCCCACCAAGCACCTAATTCATGAAAGAGAAACACACTATGACGAAGAAACCTTCAAAGTTTTTGAGAATTTGATTAAAAGTCCCTCATACAGCTTTCTGAGAGGTGTCACAAAGCTGTAAATTCTTGATTGATAAAAACATGATGTCAGTTTATATAGCAACTTTTTCATTCGGTCTTTTTCAAGTGGGAATCACAAATTCTAATTAAACACCACTCACAAAGATGGGTTGCTCCCTTTGACAAACAAGGCAACAGGACTCAAGAGCTGGGCTCATGTTTGATGGCAGCAACCAAGAACAGGAGCCTCCCCAGGTTTGGATATTTGGCAGATTAACGGAAATCACAGGGATAAAACAATTAAGGGGTTGCCATTAGCAGCTCTGCAAGCTGCCGCCTTTCTCTGCACCACTGCCTCAGAACTGTTCTACCAGCCCATCTAAATCCTTCTGGGGAAGTGTCATTTGTGGCATATGCGAAAAGTAGTTAAATATGAACCTGTATTGCTGCCTTAATTTCCACATACCATTAATTTATTTAATTTCCAAGTTGCTTGTTTTTCCAAGTGAAGGGGTTATGTTCTTTGACCAGCTTCTCTAACAAAACTAATTTTCCCGTCTGCAGGTCTTTGAGTTTTGCTTGTGCTAGCAGTTCTGAAGGGAAAATGCTTATTAAAGATATTAGTTGATCTCAAGATGCTTGAAATCCCAAGAGACTTTTACCTAATATATTTATTTTAGAGGCATAAGGGAGCAAATGAGTCTGAGATAATTGAAACATAAAATCAATGATAATTGCTTTGCACTTAAAAGCATATCCTAGACATTTTGCTTGTGCCTTCAGTGATAATCTAGGCAACACTCATTCTGTCGCATCTTTTCTTCTAGCTGTTTCAACATGCTTGCAAAAATTATTTGATTTAGCAGGTTGGCTTTGTTCCTTTTTGTGGGAGCAAATCCCTTTCCTTAACCACCTTAACTTTATCTATTCAGAAAACCATAATTATATATGGAAGGAAACATTTATCCCCCTCCAACAAGCAGAAAAATTAAAAATGCTTTGTAATTGCAGGTGTTTCCTCTTCTTCTTGTTTGTGATGCACTTAATACTTCCACTTGCTTCTTAGTTCTGAAATAGCTGAGACTTTTTTTTACCCTAATTTGATTTAAGTTCTCTTTATATCAACTATTCTTCAGCATAACATTCAGGAGTATCAGTGGTCATGTGAACATGAGTTTTGACAGCTGGGATAGTGGCAATGCAGCATAATCCAGGAATTGAAGGTGTGGTTATTCAGCACCAGTCAAGGCCACTGACTGTTCCACCACTCATCTACAGCAGAAATCAGTCCCTATGTCATCACAATTTACTCAATAAGACAAATCATTACCATGCACAATTTATGATAAACCCACCTGGCTGCTAAACCAGGGCAATTCCCAAGCAGCTTCCCAACAGTCCAACTTTTCTGATTGAAGCAACCAAATGTAATCTGCTCTGGCGGTCAGTTTCCAGCACCCATTTTTGTTCCCCACCGTTCTGGCTTGTCATCAGCATGTTTATTTGCTGCTGACCTTGAACAAGGATCAGAAGTCTTCTTCTTTTCCTTGAGTCAATCTTCTTCTGTTTCTTCAGTACCAGCAGTTTAAACCCAGATTTTTGTGATGTTGGAATATTGAGCAACTGTTGCTGTGAAAGGAAATCTGCTTGGTCTGAATGAAATATGCACTAGAAATTACTTACTGCAAGCCTGATGTTACTCACAGTGACACAGCTGGTTGAAAACAATAAAATGAAAATCAGCCCTTCAAACCCAGGGATACCCTTACGGGACACCAGCCCACATAAAGAGAACAGCTTCTTTTTGTTTGTTTGTTTGTTTGTTTTCTGCTGGGCTACATCTCTGCCTTCTTTCAGGTCTTTTGGCATCGTAACTCAGGGAAGGTTGGGAAATGAGTGTCTATTGAGGGAAACAAAAAAGCAAGGGAAACAACTATATGTTGGTGAGGATGCTGGCTTTGCCATCCTGGGGTAATACAGTCGTGTGGCATCTTTTATATGAGGTAGGATGAAAGCACAGAGGGCATAAATGGAATTTAACATAAACAATGTAATTTTGAAGCTTTACTTGGGTTCCTTCTTCAGCCTGGCAGGATGCATAATTCCTTGTCTTGGGCACTCTGCTCCTTCTGGGTGAGGACTGCAATATTGCCAACATGGTTCTCCTCACACAGAGACAGGCAATCACCATGGTATTCCCCAGCTGTGTTTGTCATCTCTCTCTGCTGAAGCAAGTCCTAAAGGAGAATCTACTCTTCAGAATAATGGCAGTTAGAGGGTAGAGTTATTGAAAACTTGTCCATCATCTCTGTTTTATCGAATATAATGTTTCAAAAGGCAAGAAGCTTTTGTCTTCTAAAGCATTCGGGCTTAATGAAGTATTTATGTGGCTCCACTTTCTACAAATTGGGATGGACACGGTAACAATAATGCTGAGGCCTCGAGTTGATTAGTGACATCCGTATAAATCCATACAATCCTCTTGAGTTTACATACCTGGAACTGGTAGATAACACATCATGGGAATCCATTGATCTGTCTTCATCTATTTGTTTGGTACTTCAGTAGTTCCCTTGGAAAACAGCATATTTAATGTCCCCTGCTTGATTCTACTTATACGGGAGAGAAATATCTGACACAGGCACCAGCTTCAGTTCATCAACTCACACTAAGAAGACATGAGTTTTCCACCCTGGAGATTGTTTCTGCCGCAGCTGCTCCATCTGTTCCCGTTTCTTACCCTAAAACCAGCTGTGGAGAAACAGCATTTCACGAGAACTGCCTTCCAGCAAGTGAAAGATATTGGGGACAGAGACAGCTTCTGTTGGAAACCTTTCTCAACTGAAATCTTTATAAAGTCAGGGCTGAGAGCTACTGCCCTGAAGTAAATCCCTTGATAGTGTCTTGATTTATGGAAAAAATGTCATCAGATTCTGTATTTAGGAGAGAATTAATCAGCTGCCTGGGTTGAGTGATAAAGGGAGCCTCAACGGAGAAGCTGCAGCAGAATAATAACAACAAAAAATCTTTTGTAAAGAATCTAGGCCTCCTTTCGGTTAGCTTTTGAGTCACAGGTGCACAAAATTGTTATTTTTAAGGTCAATACTGTAGCCTGTCATAGTGAGGCACAGTGAGCCAAGGAACTCACATCACTGTGTACAGTATTTTTTCTCCCACAAAACATCTTTAAGGTACCTGATGACTTCATCTACTCACCCCATTCACCAAACAGTAGAGCCTTCCATTGATGTGTGAAACAGGTTGTTTACATGAATAGGCATAACAAGAAACTCCTGTCCTCCTTGTGCTGTACTTGTGTGGGGTAAATGGTTACTTTCTGTAGTGGAAGAGAGTGACTTAAGCAAAAGAAAAACATTGTCAGGAGATCAACGAAGAATACAGTTGTTTCAGAAAAAAACATACAAATAAATGGATCCATAAGTAGACAAATAAGATTTTAAGGAAATGGAGATAGATAAAAACAGAGTGCTAGCCTGAGGACACTGCACAGGACATGGTTTTGATTATTAAAACAGGCTTCCAGCCCTGTAGTTCCAGTTTTCTGCTGGTGTTTGCTCAGTTTTGGATGGGTTTCTGTGTTGTGTCTGCCATAGAAAGGACTGAATATGGTGACCAAGGATTAGCAACCTCTTTTCATCCTGAGCATCCTAAGTTTTAAAAACTGAAAGCTACCTCTGCAATGCTCATCTCCAAGGAGCTTTACCTCCCAGCCATCACTTACAGAGCCTCTCTGTCTCCTATTGTACAGGATGATTCCAAAACCAGAAACTGATCGCTCAGATCACAGGATGCCAAGTGCTTTAGAAACATGATAGAGAGAGGGATGTATCAGTAAGAAGGCAAATAAGAAGATAAATTCAAGCATGTAAATAACAACAGGGTTATAGCTCTGCCTAAGTGCATAGATTGAGATGGATTGAATTGTTTATCCTGTTAACCATCTCCTCCAAAGTAATGGATATCCTGGTCTCTGAAAAGGCTATTTTATTAAATATCATCTGTCTGTATTTTCCATATGGTTTTCTGTATTTATCTGTCAACAACAGTGAAAGAGCATTTTGTAAATCTAGCAGAAGTTCTGCCTTCTGTTTCCATCAAGTGTCTGCAGCAATGAGCCCTGGTAATTAACCAGCTCCACTATTGGCACCATGTAGAAGTCAAAGTGCTACCAAAAGTTGTAGAACCAACTGAAAAGCTTTCATCAGTATCACCCTGATTAGCCTTTAATTAGATGGCTTTGGGGACTGGTCAGACTACAATCTTTCCCAATTTATGCAAGGTCAGACGCTGGACCTTGGCATGGTCTCAATTAGAGAAATTACATAATTGCTTAATGGATTAAAGTTCTCCAAAACTGTCATGGTTTGGATATTGGCATCTGATTTGAAGACTGTTTGTAGTTATAACTAGCTGTAGGTGACCCCATGGCTGGGTTTTATTTGAATTCATCCTCAGAGAAGCTGTGAAAATAAATCTGATGATATTTTCTCTCAGTCGTGTTCTGAATACAAGAATTCCCATTTTCACAGGATTTTGTTCTTTGCATTTCCTGTTCCAGATGAGATCTCAAAGCCGGAACCTGGCATCCCAGCTGGATTCCCTTGAAACAATGCCACAAGAAACACACTCTCAGACCCCTCGTTTCTCTAGTGCCCAGCTTCTAGACCTATGGTCTCTCCATTGATTGGCTGCCACATATGCACCTTCACATAGGAAGATAATCAGGAACAGGCTTTGATAGACAATAGCACAGATGACATTGGTTAGGTGGTGGTCTTGGCCAGGCAGGAGTATTGAACCGCTTCCATGCAATCAGCTCTTTACCCTCTCCATTCTCCGGTGCTTTCTCCTCCTCTTTCATCCTGACCCCTCCTTTTCTCTGCCCTTGTGCCCTCCCAGGTAAACAACTCACCCCTAATTATTTTTTCTCCATTTGTTCCAGTTTGCCAAATTTGGTGTTTTTGATATCATTACCTATATAATCTCAGCCTTATTTAGTGTTAATGATATGGTTGTCCAGGCACTCGGCCTCCTAAATCCCGCAGTTCCTCAGTATCACCCTCTATTTATGGTGAAGTTTGGTTGTCTTTCACAGAACACTACCTGCCATACCTCATGGTGCTACCTCTAACTGTTATCAGTTTCTCGCTCTGTTATACGTTATGTTTTCCAGTTTCTCACGTCACCCCAATTTTTGCACAAACTGTTCGGTTAGCTGAATGTCAGAATGGAGCCCAGCCATCTGCTTACATACCTTAACATCTACCATCCTTACAGCTATATCCAACAGAGAAGTAAATTTTGAATTTTTTTTTTTTTTAAAAAGTGAAAAGATAAAAAAAAATTAAAAGGAAGAAATTAAGTAAAAAGTGAGTAAACCCTGGATACTAAAACTGTATGATCTCTTGCCAAGGTGATAATAAGGGGGAGAATAGGTATTGCTTTACACAAGAATAGCTTCTGGGGATGTTTCCTTCTGCTGCACCACTCTCCATGGGATGTGGAGTCTATAATACTGGATCAGACAATGGTTTTTAGATGTGGAGATTTTAATGCCAGAAGGAGTACACTGGAAACAGAATCTGACTTCACATACCATACAGTACACAGCTTTTTACCAAGTTTCATCTTCAGAAAGGCAGCAGCGGGAGTTTGGCTGCAGCACTGCCTCACAGGAGAGCTGTACACTTTTTGAAAAGATATCAGGAAAAGGAAATTCATTACTTTTCTGTGGAGGTGTGTCACTGGGACAAATCCTCCTGACTTTTTACAGTGCATCCCTCTGTTGAATTCGTTGGATGTGAAAGTTGCTGTAGATTTTTCCACTGGTTTAAATAGCCCTGTAAAACCTGCTGCTTTCTTCCCAGTACCACCAAGCCAGTTCTCACCATCTTTGCAATAAGCTAACTGGTACATAAAGACCTTCACCTGTAGAGAATTACCTTATTCTCTTGTCTCTTCCATGCATCTTCTCCATGATTTGCACATCTTTTATAAAAGGCTGGTGCTCCAAAACTGCCATGAATTACCAGATTCTGCAGTTTCATAGAATACAGGTAAAGTCCTCTGTCTACCCCAGCTCAACAAGTATTTTTAAATAAATCCATAGCCGATGTTATCTTTTGACCACAATATTCAATTGGGAACTCAATTTTGTTCCAATTATTTTTGTTTATAGCAAGTAGTCCTTTTTTCAGAAATTCTGCTTCAGCTTTTCTAGGGAAAATGTACTGTCCCCCATTCAGACAGAAAGGGTTGCATTTTTTCTGCTCACATACAGTAATTTGCATTTGATGGCCTTAAAGCACATGTTTATATGTACTCCACTTACCACTGTATCCAGACTACATTGCATGATTGGTCTATCTTTATTTTTATTTTCCTTTTACAAGTCTTTTGGTTAACCACACAGTTCAGTAACAGGTTTGTAAGACCTTGTTGAAGTCTTCGGTCTTCTTGACACCAACGCTACAATAATGCAGACAAAGACAGTAAATGAATTCAAGTACTGGATTAAATGTTCAGCTGAAACACCATGCTATGAGCTTTTCTTCTTTTTAACCTTGAGTGGTCTGTAAATCTCGCTTGAGACATGGCTTTCCTTTCTTGTTAAGATGGCCAGTCATCCCACGTCCAAGGAATGTACATCCCTTTGCATTTGGCAATGAAAAGCCTGACCTTGTCTAATGGTTTCCACCTTAAGAGATCCCATAATCTATGAACAAGTGACCTACTATTTTTGCATCCCATCAATCCACGCATCATGTCCAAACTATTATCAAGAACAAGATTGTAGTTAATTAATAGCATAAAAAGTGGGTGGCGTTGGGACCAGCACTGGGACCCCATTAGAAATCCACTGCTGGTTGTGGGGCCAGCTTCTGGCTTCTCAGCCAGGAGACAGAATGAAAGCCCTCTTCTCAAAGAAGAAGGTATCATTTCAGTATTCATGTTTCTTCACCAAGTCTTTATGCCCTCATCAAGACCAGAATGAAAAATGCTCTTTACCCTTAAGCCCTCCCTCTCCCTCTCAGAAAATGTTTTCTGCTGTTCTATTTCTCACAACAAGAAAGTTAAACAGCTTACCAAGAATGCATTTCTGTCTCCCACCGGGCTGCATAGGCAAAGAGCCAAAATGTTTGGAAACAGCATGATTTCACACTGGTGTGATCCGTATACTGGAAAAGCTTCTCCAGCTTTTTCCTGAGCAATTCTTACTCTGTGTGTCAGTTTTGTCTGTTTTAAGCGATTGCTAGGCCAAGCTCATCAGTAATACACTGCAGAATTAGAAGGGGGAATAGAGGTAGTTCGTTAACAGAATAGTATTGGGTGAGGCCAGCCCAGCTTTACTGAATGGAGAAAAATAGAGTTTAGATTACCAGGTGTGGTGCTTCCTCTGAGAGCCTGAGTTTGGGCGGGTAACATCACATCAGAGCAGGCATTTAGCAGAATCATTTTGTATGAAGCAGAGTGAGAGGGATGGGCTGTTCCATGGGCATTGCTAGGGGGGCTGTGAGCGCTGGCACACAGACCAGACCTGGCTCTTAGGCACAGTCACTGAGATGTTTCCAGAGCAAACATTTGTCTGCATGCTGAGTTCAGGGACCACTGTACTGGAGGGCAGCAGCAATTTTACAAATTCCTTTTCTGTAGAATTTTCTTCCATTTCTTCGTTTTCTGAAGGCCATTGGCTCACTGCATCTCTACATTCACGTGAAGAAGGGGTGGAACATTTGCATGGCTACATTTTGTGGAGAGATCAATGTCAAGTTATGCAGAGAAAAAGGGAAAAGAGATTAAAGCCATCTGCTGTCACAGGAGGGAAAGGCCCTATCCTATTCTATCCTCACCATGGTGGTTTCTCCAATTTGATGGTGGCAGCAGAAGCGAGCTGACATGCAAGAAGCTTCTTCACTGCTGCTGCTGCTGCATTTGTCCTGCAGGACCTCTCAGGTCATAAAGTGTCACAATTTGCCTTGTGTTTCAGCAAGACACTTAATGCACTGGTCTAAATTCACCCTAACGAGGCTAAAAGACGGAAGGCAGCTTGAGTAAGGCAGGGGCATAGAAATCCCTGTGCGTCAGAGAGCTGCAGGCAGACAAATCTGAGAAAAACCACACCTTCTTCTTCTAGGAAAAAACTTCACTCCAGCCAAACCATTTCCTTGTCACTCCTTTTCCCCATCCCACAAACAGATTTGTGTTGGTACGCATCACTCATTGCCCTGCTCGTATATAGAAGACTGTCATTTCTGGGCCATAAATATTCCTACTGCAGAGATAATGCTCTGGGTTTCTTCTCTTTTCAGCCACTGAGGTCACTAAGAGCTACCCTAGTTATAATAAATATTTCATCTGCCATCCCTTTGTTTACTGACCTTGAAACTATTTTACATTAATTCATCTGGAAGGTGTGTCCTTTGCTACTTTGGCATTTACTTACTGTTAATAGGGTAAATGTGTGACAAGCATTTTTAAAGAATCCATCCCCTTTCATACATTCCTGGATAATAATTTTATTAAAGGGCTCCCTCTTTCATCTGTGTTATCTGTTTTCCATGGACAGAGGCCCTTCATCACACCAGATAATTTTATTTGCTGAGAGATGCTTTTGTGAAAAACCTGATGCCTAATTTATGAGATAAGTTGGACTGACAACAAAATGACCTTCTCCCTCTATCTGGTTATTAAATTGTTTGTGATCTAATAAAATGCTGGTAATACACTCCGTTTCAGCGGGGCTTTAATTTCCTACCTGACATTTAGATTAAAAAGAGTATGGATTCAGGGAACAAATTTGTCACGGTCTGAAACAGACTTGAGCTCAAAAGCTGAGCTCTGCTACCCCCTGAACACCTCGGAGAGAAAAGTGGTTTGCAGCCAATGCATTTGTCTCTGAGAAGGCAACAGCTGCTGGCACAGAGTCAGCAAGGCAGGATTTCCACCCTCCTTCACTGGAGTGTTGCTCACAGCCTGTTAGCTGCTGGATGTCTAAGATCTGCCCTGGTCCTGGCTGTAATCTTGGCCACAGCTATTCATGAGACTGCATGAAAGCAAATCCTGTTTCTTTCTGTCATCCCCACTAAAAAACAAATATTGCAGAGTAATTCTGGAGCAAGACTTGGTTCACCAGTCAGAGGACGGTGATGCATGAGTCTTTGCTCTTCTGCCGTTCTCTGCCATTCTCAGAGATAGCATCATCACATTACCCAACCTCTTTTGTTATGCCGGTACAATCACACAGGCAGATGCCCAAGCCTGTTCTGAAAACCAAATCAACTACCTCCCTTGCTCGCTGCTCTCCAAACAAACATGGGCTCAGGAAGGGAATTAGCCTACTACTATCTCAGAGCAATACACATTTTCATGCAGTGAGAGGGAAATAGGACAATGCTTCTCCATATAATACCAAGTCTTGCCATATTTCAGTAAACACAAAAATCTGTTCACCGATCTCCTCCATTCGCTGAATAAGGATTCTCCCTGGAAAAGCCAGGTTTTCCTATGGAATAAAAGTACAGAACGAAGAGAGAACCAGTTTTCAAGGATTGTACTGTCATAAAGCAGTATTTGTAGCAAGCAGAGCTCTCCACCAGGAAACACTGTACCCTGGATCTGTAACGTACGCTGAATCAAAAGATGTGAGACACTCCAGTAGTCTTAGCTTCTTAAGAAAGACTGGAAATACAGCCTTTTAGTAAATGCAGAGGAAAATTGAGTGGGAAAAACTGAGAGGGAAGAAACCTCGCTTACACTAAATTCCATACTGTATCTTGGTAACTGTGGAAACTCACCTCAGTAAAACCTTAAATACCTCTGGCTAGTCAGTCTTCACTTAGCCACCAATTTTATGTCACTCAATCTGGTATGCAGTGCTTTCTGGCCGAAAAAGAAGAGGAAAAAAAGTTTAGGAGCATATAACAAAGGTAGGAGAAAAGGAAAACGAAAGGGCAGCTGGGTCTTACTTTAGAAAGTGTAGAAAGTCCTAATTACTGTAGGGACACACAATGGCACAATTCAGCTGAGAGCTGTTTGAGGTTCACTTGTAAGATTCTTCCACTGGGAGATCAGGGAAGGAGAGAGAAAAACTTTGCTAAGGTATACCTTAGTGCTGGCTTTTATAAAGTTTTGAGAAGAGATCTTCTCCCTTCTAAGACTCTGGCTCCCTTTTTCAGGTCTGTTCTGAGCAATTGATGGACCTGTGTATTTTGGGTTTTGGTTTGCATAAGGCTTACTTCTATTCCCTATTTCTGCCAGAGTATCTCATTTGTCTAATCTTATTTATTTATCTGACAAGTTCTCTTGTAAAATTTTGTTCCTCTGTCCTACTTTTTCTTTCAAAAGAAAAAAAAAATAAAAGTTCTGTGTATTGCAGAGAGCAGCAGGATTGGTTTTTATATGGAAAGGAGAGGCAACGCCATTTAGATCTAATTTCTAAATGTAGATCCAGAATTACAATACTGATGAAAACAGAAGTAATCATACGTGATAGAGACATGGATCCATCAACGATAAAAGGTAAAAATGGTCTCAGAAAGGTCCTCTCTGGTGGGAGTGTAACTGTCCAGTGTCAACCCCTGGGCTTTTCTGTCAAATTCTAGGAGACTGTCCTAGTCAGCTAGAGTCCCTGGAACAGTTTGGGGTTCACAATGGGGTTCACTGTGACTTGATGTCTGACCAGTTGATCTGCCTGGCCCTGTCTGGTTTATCACTATAGTCCAGTTGTGCTATTTGATCACGGTATGAACACTTGTGGTTCTTCTGTGGACAGCCAGAACCAATCTTCTTCATTTCTACAGAACTTCCAAAATAACTGAAAGAGCACAAAAGAGTGAAGTTGAGTGGATGGAATAGAAGATTCAAAACTGGAGCTCTAGGAGAGCTACGGTTCCTTCTGTTATTGCCCATTTGCTTTGAGCATGACACCCAGGAAGTATGTGATGAAGCCTAGAGGAGAGCTTCCCCAGATCAACTCTGTCTGAGCTGGTACCAGAATGAGCCATGCTAGATCCTTTGAGTACCACCCTAAAGCAGTCATCAGAGCTACTTTAAGGGCCAAGCAAGCAGTTTCCTCCAGCACTCATCATAGTTTGCATACACTCACATGTTTGGAGCAAGGTTAGAGCCAGCACTAGACTTCATGGCATGGCCTTAATTGCCCCCATTCAAAGAAAAGTGGAAAAGTCCTAGGTCCTAGGACCCTTGCAATTTTTGAGATGTTCCTCACACTTACTAGTTGATCGGGTAGTCTCTGTTCCCAGCATCATGTAATTGTCCAGATAAAGCAACACCCATTTCCCAACTCTTTGCAACATGACACGTGCCATAGTACTATCAGCAGCACTGGCATAGCTTTCGACCACATCAGAGCACCTCTAGAATAATTTTCTTTTGGCAAAATAGTGAAGCTAAGGCACATTTTAGACTGTCACCTGACATCTGTCGGATGCAGAAATTGAAGACCAGCCTCCTGACTTACACTCAAAACCAAACTTTATGCCACCACTCAAGTTACCAGCACAGTCATTTTGCAGAAATACGGAAGTTTCATGACACATGGGCAGCCTGACTCTGGCGGGAATAGGCAGATGAATGAAGGGGTAATACCTGTAGCTAGAAAAACAAGGGGGAAGAAAAGGCTGATGAAAGAAGCGTTGATTAATCCCTTGAAGGCTGCTTTATGCCTTTAGTTTGGTCTTTTGGCAGCTCTCTTAATCTCAGTGAAACTGGAGGATTAATGGCACTGCAGGTGGAAAGCCCTGGAGCCATGCAGGTGCTGATGTGCTGGCTCTGCATCTTTTATCCAGAAAAGAGACTACGATATGCATTTCTAGTGAGTACAACACTTCCACCTCCTGCTTTGTTACTACTTTCCTCTGCCTGCAGCTTTGCTACCTGTGTCAGGCAATGTGTGAAGCAAAGGAAGACAAGACTTTCAAGGCTGCTAATTCATGCAAGATTGCTTAGCAAGGCTGCCTGCACATACAGCAGGATGTCACAGCAGGCCCCACTCAGACCTTCAGAGTGCTAGAAAAAGGATCAAGGGCTCATGATGATGATGAAGGAAGCATTGCATGTATAAGCATGACTTTGCATGTTCTTACTGCTGCTTCACCTATGAGTGAAGCGACACTCTGTTATGACATTTATTTAGGTCTTGTCAGCACTGGGTCAGTATAGGGAATTACCACAAGAATGATGGAAATATGAAGAACGTGTGTAAGGATCATATAATGGTAACATTTTGTCTCACCTACTTTGATAACATAATAAAAATCAGAGATCAAGAAAACCTAATAGATGGTACAGCAGATGTCTGTGGCTTTATTGCCTGTAGGATATTATATCCATTCTTGCTTAAAGGTATCAAGCAATGGGCAGGTTTTTCCCCTTTTCTATGGTCAATTATTCCGTGTAAGAATAACGAGCGTCCTCACTGTTAGACCATTTACTGTATGATTCATCTCACTTAAGTTTAGATGCCTGTAATATAAAATCTACTGCTGAGCTTGTCACCCTTGACTTCTTCTATAGCAAATGGACAGAAATAGGTGTTTTAAGGGCTTCATTCATCTGCCCTATGACCTATTTTAGACCTCAGGAAGACATGACTCTCATCCTTAGCTCTAGGGATTATATTAATTATCCTTCAACTGACTGTCAGGCGAGCTTAGGTTAATGGGAATGTCAATGTTTAATGATTTGAAGAATATTCTTTTCTAACTAAAGATGTCCTTTATTCCTCTCATCATATTATTATCACCTCAAATCCATAACATACACCAAAGAATACTGAATCTTGAAGAACAGATGGAAAGGAGGGGTCACCTTCTTTCTTAGGGCAAGAGCCGCATCCTAGTTACATCATCCATTTTCTACTTTACAAATCTCCAGTTATTGAAAGTGAAGGTCCAAAAGCAATGTCATCAGTCTCTCCTGCTTAATTCCATAGGCACCTTGTTATTCCTGGAGTTTTAGATCTTCCAAAGTATTAAAATATCTGGAGTTTATCTTGTTTCAGTGCATTGGCGCAGTTGCTTTACAGCTTATGACATTTGGAGGTGCACGCAGTGAATTTTCTGGAATTCAGCACCCATGACATAATTTCCATTGAGCAAAGGAAACTGAACTCAATAAACAGTATGGTCCCTCCTGCTTTTAAGGTGTGAATAATCTCCCATTCCAGCTTCTAAATGTGTAGATTTTACCCAAGTGTCACATTATTGGTAGGAGTTTAACTTTTGCCTGCTAGAGCCCAAGGGGATTTCACTGAAGCATATATTTCACTTGAAAATATATAATAGTAATACTAGCAGAAAGACAGCTATCCCGGGTGTTTGCACTGTATGGTGAGAGCACAATTCTTACACGAAGTCATCCCTGTCTTGCGTGGAGGAAAATGAGTACAGCCCATCGACTGCCCCTGATAATTTTTCAGTCTCTTCCCCCAGCCAAGTATTGCCCCTCCTGGCCTTTTATATCCTAACTCTGTTTCTCTCTCCCTCTTAGGTGATGGTTAGCACGATTTGGGTGGAGACTTGTGTAACAAACATAGTCATATACGTTTAGCATGTATTGCTCTAGGCTCATTAGCATATTGAGGGGTGTGGAATTTATTATCAATTTCGCAGTTAATGAGGCAAATGTCTTTGCTCGGACACTGGGACCTTCAACATTTGCTTGCTTGCTTTGTTTATCCAAAACAGAGCCATCTTATCTTCACAAGACTCCCTTCTTCAGCCATTAGTTATGCCAGTTCAGGGAATCTCCACTCCTAAAGATAACTTAGGGATCTTTACATCTTGACATCTTGACCTTTTCTGCAGAATTCCCACACCCAAGTCATCAGACAACCAAAATTCTCCACACCAGTAATCCCACTTGTGCCACCAGTGGTGACAGCATTTTCTTGCTTACTTATTATCCTCAGCTGCTAAGTTCTCACTGGAAAACATCTCTCCAGCCTTCTTCAAGTCAAGATATACTGCTCTATCAAACCAAGCACAGATACCTTTAAAGTCATCCTATTTGGAGGCCTTTTCGACATCAGTGAGGAAAACAGCATTATTTCCACAGGAAATTTATTCTGAAGTCAGAGTGCATGGGGAATTTATTCTTTTGTCAGCTTTATTCCTTTCAGTCATTAAAGCATAAGTGGTTTTCACAGGGTTATGGCGTGTTTGGCAGTTTGGTGAGGTATAATTTCCTTAATTTCTCTAATTTACTCTGATCTCTTACACAATTCAAATTTATTTGTGTGTGTGCATGTGTGTGCATTTTCCATTATGGCTACACATACACAAAGCCTCTTATTTCCTGACCTAATCAGCTCATCCCCAAACAATGATTTCCTCTGTGTCATTTTTGTGATTTAGTTTGTAGACCTTTTCTTTTTCTTTTTTTTTAACTTTACAGTTAACCTAATGCTGCTTAAGATACATGGTATTGACGGCCCTAAAAGGAGAATGCTGTTGTTTATCCACAGCAAAGGCACGCTGCCAGAAGCTGCAGCCCAGTCTAATCTGCAAGGAAGACTCCAGAATAGGTGGAAATGCTCACTTTTAAGATCTGTTAACATTCAACCTGCTAAAGCTACTGACAAGATGATTTCTTACTAAGACTCTAAAGTATTGCTAATTAATGATAATTATTGTGATTTATCTTCCAGTGACTGAGAAACTAAAGTTTCGTTTTCTTCAGCCTCATTTCTTTCCCGCTTTTCTTTTTTATTACACATTGGAACATTTTTCATGTGTTTTACAGTCATAGAAATGAAAATTTGGCCTCCTATCCCTTGCAGCATAACTGTTTATTGGCTCAGTTGTCATGGATGTCCTACGACTCCTGTCAGCAACTGCTGAAGACCTCAGTTAGAAACTGAGAGTGCTTTGCCCCTGGCAGGGCGAGACCCTCACATGGGGCAAAATTAATTACATTAGAAACTACAAGTATTTCATGGACCAATGGTCTAGCTAAGCATCATACTTTCTCCGACAAAACCCAGGAATGGCTTTTTTGATAAAGCACATAGCAAACAGGCAAATAACTGAGAAATTCTTCCTCACGCTTCCGGTAGGTGACTCCTGTATGAACAAGGTGCATGGAGACACCACCGTTAGCAGCCAGTCACAGGTTTACTCTTTCCAAGTCTGTTCATTCCCTTACAAGGTTTTTTTTATACTTTACTTTATGCTGTGGAAAAGAGATGCATATGTCACTTGAGTGCTGCCCGAGAAATCACTTCTCTTTGCCTGATGTGATGGTCAACCCTTAATTCTTGCAGTGAGCAAGACAGTATTTCCTGCTCATACTCTTTTCATCATTCATAAGCTTAGAAAACACTGTCACATCCTCTGTTAATCATCACGATTTTCCAGTCATCTATTTTCAAGTAGGAAAAAACAAGACGCTGAACTCATTCATACTTCTGCACAGAAAAAGTGTAAACTGAGGAGCTTAATTTGGGACAGATTTTCTGGGACAGAACCATCTCCAGACATTCTGAGTAGATCTGATGTTGTTTTGCAGTGTGCACCCTATGTGCAAGTTGTCATGGTGTTACCTGGGGCCCTGAAAAAGGAGGAATGAAAAAGATGTTTTGTGGAGCACGTTGGATACGCGACCTTGCTGGTCTGAAATTCATCCCATCACCCAGGTAAGCCTCTACTTAAGTCCCCATCAGCCACAAATAGAGCTGACGAGAGATAAGGAGATTCATCAAGCCTTATAAAGTGAGAGACACGATCGTGCTTTTCATGCTACCAGTGGTGCTAGAGTAAAACACTCTGAGACAAGAATTTAGAAATGGTAACACTAAGATCCTAGTTGGCAAGCTATAAGAGAAGAGCAGAGCTAGATTTCAAATTTTAATTCAACATCCAAGATGATCATTGCTAACTAGGATCTTAGTGCTGCCATTTCTAAATCCAAAGGTAAACACAGGTTTAGCAGTATGGATGCATTTTGAGTGCAGATGATCAGAGTGAGTAGCATGTTTACTTCTAATGATCAGTCTGCTACAGGACAACAGCCTACATGAGCAAATAGCTCTCTTGGTTGTATGGCAGTGATTCAGTAGAGAAGCATCCAAGATCAAATCCTGATGAAGATGCAAATCTGAGATCAGACATGCCTGAAAGCAATTGTGGCTGCCTGAAAAACTGGAGATCACTTGGGATATTTCTTGAAAACAGTCTCACAAATTTAAAACAGTAGGAAATTATTTTTCTCTCTTGTGAAATAAATGACTTTTCCCTCCTGGCTGAAATGTCAATCCAAGTCTCTGAGACGCGAAAACACATACCCAATGTCTGTAAAGAGAGTGAAAAAAATATCATACACAAGGTATCCTAGTATATTAAAAACCTAAAAGGAAATATTTGCAATATCCTGTAGAGAATATCAGAATGTAAGATCAGTATGTGTAACCCAAGCTGCAAAGCCGCACACGGTAGGCTGGCATAGTGTATTGTTGCAGATAATACTCCTTTTTATCCCACGGCTAGAGAATAAATGACAGGCATGCAGAGATGGTGCCCATGCTTTCAAATGTTTGCCACTTTGAACTCTTAATTCATGTTATTATGACTTCAAAACCACCCGCCACCCAAAAGAAAACATGGAACAACACCATGCACGAAGGGGTTGTTTATTTCCTTGCCTTTTAACCATGGTGAGTTTTGATTCAGGTTTGAAAATTTAAAAGAAGGACAAAATTCTCTCTGCATTAAACAATCCCAGAGAGGACCTTGTCTTTCTATATCCCTATATCTCTCAGGTCCAGAGAATGACCCGATCCCCACCCCCCCAATCCCCCTCCATTTAGCATAATGGTGCACTGCTTTTTAGTGAGTTATGTGCAGCCCACAATGTGGATTGCACTATGGAAGTGCTTGTGGATAGATAAGAGAATAAGATTGAAAGGGAATTTCTCACTGAAGCTCTAACTTGGCCAGCAACCATATCACATACTCAAAGGAGCTGCTTTGTTCATAAAATGTAAAAGAGGCTGTGATGGAGCAGGTAATCCCCACACTGGCCAGGAAAGGATTGGAGAGCTGCCAAGGGCTTTGCTTTGCCTTTTTCCACTGTACCTCCAGAAGCACACTTCTTTACCACAGTGAAGCCCTGTTTCACCCACCAACCAGTCTGTAAACCCTCACCACTCTAAACCCTCACTGTTTCCTCCATCTGGCCAGTGCCACAGTGTAGTCTCATGATCGCTTTCCTGCAGTCAGGGTCAGGTGGATGGGAACAGCTTCAATACCTTAAAGACCAGTCTAGCAGCACATTTCCTGCATCTTGTTTCTTTCTCAGCACCCTATGTGCTCCTGAGGCTCTCCAGCAGCTCTAAGGGTAGAAAGCAAAAGGCTACAGGGTTCAGCTCACCAAAGTTTGTCCTTAAGCCAGCTCTTTTTGTCCAAGAGTAGAGAAATTAAAGGCTGTTGTGTGTAAAAGTCTTGGTGAATGGAAATTAGCCTGGAGACGTCTGTTGCTTTGGTTGTTACCAGTACAGATGTTGTTGAGACATTAAATTGCTCTGCTGGCCGTTGAAAGATTTTCTGAGGGGGGCTTTGAGCCTTAAGAGAGTGACAGCTAAGTAAAACCCTCAGGGGTTCTGGGTCAAATAGGGAATAGTGCAATGGCTTATCGTGAACATTGGAAGAAGAAGGTCTAATGGTTCTGAAACCATCTGATCTTTTCACCAAGATTTACAAAGGGAGACTGTATCTGTCATCATTCACCAATATCCTAGCAAGATCTATAAAATCTTTCTTCTAACCCAACCCAGGCTGCTTTCTGAAATGTGATGCTTCCCAACCTCCATCTCAAGAATGTGAAATTCCTCTTGTTCATTAGCCTGCAAATGGGCAAATGTCCCACTTGGTGAAACAGTCTGCAGATGTGGGGAAGATTTAGCCAACAGATCATCACGGAAATTATTTCCCCTCATCATGGAAACAAAGGCACAATTAAGGGATGGGAAACATCTGAATTATTTGCTGATGATGAAAGGAAGAAAATTGGATTCATGTTGTCCAACTTAGAATATGGGAAAATGATGTCGCTCTCCTTTCTTTGGGCCACCAAACTTGGCTGTTGTCATTCCATCTATTGTTCTCTCAAGAAGCTGCAAAATGTCTATTTCCATCAGTTACTGCAATTAACCACAGCAGAATCATTACACTCATGATAACAAAGCACTGGGACTGTACAAAGTCATTCAGCTTTCTTGAGGGATTGCAGAATAGCACTGAAATCTAGGAAAATTTACTCTGGAGTTACTAGCTGGGGAGACGAGGTAATGGCGGCCTCCTTGGGAGAAAACCAAATGAAAGGTATAACAAAAGGAAATCTTATTTCTGGGACTTCCTCCTTAGCGTATTCTTCAAATTATGATTTGAAAGCGGAAAATGTGGAGCTCTAGTTCTGTAAATGGACGAGAAAATTATTTGCCTGGGTCCATGTTTTGTATATCATGCATTAGAACCTATTGAAGACAGGAGAATCCAAATCCACAAATAGAATCCCAGCTCTTTTTTCCTCAAGAATAAAAAGTTGGCAGATGCTTCCAGCTTTCCATGGAGAAAGCTAATTCCAAAAATATAATGATGCTCTTAGTTTGGGGAAAGAGGATTCCCATAGCACTTTCTGAACACCAGCACCAAAATACTGACACAGTGGCTAAAGAAAGAAAAAGTCTAATCTCAAATCTGTACTAAACTGAGAAGAAAATAAATCTGAGGGAAGTAGTCACAACAGTTGATTAAGCCTTGGCTGCTTCTGTAGTCAAAGAGAAACAGTTTCTTACAAGGCTGGTTCCTAGTAGGAGACAAGCTTCTGTGCTCTGACTGTCTGCAGAAATTTGAGATTTCCTACAATTATGAAGAATTAAGATGTGTAGCCTAACATCCTATTCAAAGCAGGATCAACTATGAGGTCAGAGCCCGTTGCTTACAGCTTTATTCAATCCAGTCTTGAAACCCTTTGACAAATAGGGACTGCACAGCTCCTCCACTCAGTTTGTTCATGGCACCTGGTTCCTAAATCACTTCCCAAGCTGTTCAGTGGGAATTGCTTGTGGAACGCTTGTTGGAGTAGAAGCCTCAGTGATGTTAGAAAACGTGCCTCAGGACATATATTCATTGCCCATCTGGGATGATTAAACCGACTATGGCGAAAGGACTCCTACAGAGGACAGAAAGAAGGATTTAGCACAAATGCTACTCAGTTGCCCCTTACACAATTAGTAAAGTGCACCTTCCCCTAAATTTCAAGGACTTGACCAGAATTTGTCATGGCAAATAGCAAGTGCCAGAGTGCTGGCAATTTTTCACTTCCAGTATAGTATATCCTTCTTATCATATGTGAAAGTCATGGATACAACCTCGTATGTTCTGCGTATCAGAGATCTTCCCGCATCTGGAATACATCTTCACCGGAAGACATACATCACCATCCTCAACCCCTGGTTCTGGTGTCAGCTCTTTACAAGGCCCCTACACATTCAGAGAGGAACCAACTCTTCTACCACTGGAGAACAGTAAGATTCTGCAGGGAATTTTATGAATTTGGGTTCCTAGATGCAGTTACAATCACAATTCAGCACCCAAAAAATAGAGGAAATATTTGGCATGAGATCTCTCTCACACAAATTAGCAGGATCTCCAAAATACTAATATTTCGAAAATTAGCTCCTAAGAATTTGTAAAACTCTCAGAAGACTCAGTATTGTACATAAGAGAAGACCCCAAGCCAGTATGTTTTGTTTTATCTTTAGAACAGGGTTGAGTAAGGTTCAAGGATAAACTTGCTGCTGCTCCCTGAACAGGAAAACAAAAACAACATATTGGCTGTCTTCTTTCTGAATCGTCGCTGTGTTCTGGGCACAAAATAAGGTATGAACCTGGGGGTTAATGTGATCACATAATTAAGGATTGCCTCAAAATGTGATCCCAGTCATGTGCTTTTATTTGCTCGGAGTATTTGAGACTTTCATTATTTATCCATGCCCCAGTCAACGCCTAAAGAAAAAATTCTGATATTTAAGACACCTTCAAAGTAGCCTTGGAGATTTTTGCCATGATTGGAGTGAGAATCTTGTGCATAATGGCTGGAGAAAAAGAAATAAGAGGGTGAAACAGAGACAGAGATAGTGGAAAGATCATCAAGAGATATGTTGTCTCTCTTGCCATGATGAGTTAATAAAACAGTTAAGTTTAAAAAAGACCTAATCTCTGATCTCTTTAGAGATAATGAGGAAAACTGAATCTTTGAGGGGCTGCAGAAGGAACCAATGTAGGGGTCCTTCATAACTCCCCATTAGGAGAGGGTTAGAAAATCAGAGCAATAAATATACTGTAGGCAGAGAGTCTAAGGGAAGCTGAGAGAACAAAGTATCAGAAAGTTAGGTCAAAGAGAAGACTGCAATTTAATGTGGTCATAAAACTGAATCTTCATACCATAAGGTACTCCAAGACCTTGACATCTGTCCTGGGTGGGCATCAGGACGTGCGGGCAAAGCACTGACACTATGGACAAAATCGCAAGGGTGAGAGGAGAGAGACTTGGAAATATGAAAACCTATCAGGAGATAATGGCAGATCATTTTTCCTTTTATCTGGACAGGAAAGAAATGAACCCTTTTGATACGGTCATAATACACTAACACACATTGCTCTCATACAATATATAAATATAACATTGTAATTATATCAAACATAATACAGAATTCATAAGTATGTGATAGCTCAGATCACATCTCCCTCAACTTAGCTAAATGAAAAGACACAGTAAAATGAAGCGCTTGTTCACTTTTATACCAGAATTTTAATTTCCCACAAAAAGTTCAGAACATGTGCATTTTCTAAATAACAGAATTTTTATTCCACTGAGATTTGTTAATAATGGGCAAGATATTGTTAGACAAAAAAAAAAAGTTATATAGGTACATAAGAAAGACTGATCATAACAACAAAGGAAACAACCATGAGATTTTCCCATTGTTTTCCTAGAAAATTAATCTGAACCCAAATAATGGCTTGGATAATTATAATTTTGGTTTTGTCAGTGGTACACTCAATGAGGAATAAAAAATCAAGAACTGAGATTGACGATGTTAATGTTCTTGCTGCAAATTTGAAGTGAAATATCAAGAATGGGCTGAGCTAAGGATGGGCTGAGTTGCGGGACAATGTGGTGTTGAGAGAGACTCATAATAGTGGGGATGATTTTTTGAGTCATCAGTGTCAAGTAATGAAAAACAAACAAAAAAGAGATTTTGTCACTGGGCATAGAGTTGCCCAAGGAAAGAGGAGCAGAAGGATGAATCCTGTGAATCCACTTGGAGACTTGGGAGAACCCCCAAAAGGACACATGATGGTCCCGTCAAAGGTGAACCAAAAAATTATTAAGAAAGTTGTGAGAAGACAGAATGACTAGAGTCAGGATTTCAAGGAAGAGAGGAAAGAATACAACCTGTGCAACACATGAATTGAACAATCTTTGCACAAAATTTAGCCTTCATTCTTTGTACGTTCCTCTTCTTTGCTGTTGTTGTTGTAAAGAAAATGATCTTCCAGGAAGTCATTACATTGATTCCCTGTCACATTAGCCCATGCTGAAAACTAAAGTCCTGCCAAGGGAAACAATAGAGATGAAGGATTTGATTTTTCCTCCCTATCTTTTTATGGTGTAAGCTGTTCCAACTCAGGAGTCTTTGCTAACAATGGAAATTCACTCTAGGTGTTCGCATTGTTAATTCATTTGTCTGGTTCAGTGTTCTCTCTCCACCAAGCTTGTTCACACAGTTGTTGGTATTTTCTAAAGCACGGACACGAGAACAAACCGTCATGGCACAAGCAAAGGTGTTGTGCTTAAGCAGCATCCTTAACGTGCTCTGGAGTGAGGGAAGGTGTTCATACTCTTGCCCTGTAGTAAGCGGGGTCATTGCAACAGGGAGTCTGACATGGGGCTTATCCGACCTTATGAAGGTGCACAGCTACAGCTGATGTCTGAAGATCAAAGCCCTCTGGCAGAGAATAAATCATTGCAAATATAGACCTCAAAAAGATCTGTTTCCTGGATTAAGAAGATAGTGTCAGTTGTTATTTTTCTCTGTTGATACATACCAGTGATGACCCTTCTAAAAGGGTTTCCTTTGTGGATCCATTTGTTGTGCTGGATGTCACTTCTCAAGTAACCCCTATGCACCTGGCCCCAAGTCCGTATGTTTGATTAGCCTGTGCTGTTTTCTGCAGTTATGTCCCTTCCACTTTCTCTCTGGTGGTTGCACATTACCTGAGGCTATACTGGCTCGACTCTCCAGCAGGAGTTTTCTGTCTTGTCTTTGATACCAAGGGAACAGGCAATTTAGCAGTACAGCTGTTTGAAAACGCTGTGCTGGGAGATTTTCAGCTTTAACAGCTCATTGCAGGATTTGTTTGTTTTTGTTTTGTAATTACTTCTCATTTTGAAATCTGTGCTGCTCATTATAATACATCACACGTAAGGATATAATTTATCATGTTGCAACGTTGAAATTGGAAAAAAAAGGCCATACATTTTCAAAACTTTTTCCCTTTTGGATTTTTATACTTCCATTGTAAACATTCATTCCAGTCTGGACTGATGATTTGCTTCAAAACAGATCAGCATTTATCATTCAAAGGATATTCTGAATTTCTCTCAGTTCTAATAAGTAGATTGAGAAATCAGTGGTGGCTCTTTAGTTTAAGGAGAAGTGGGATGTTTTAATCAATGGATGGTGGTCCTTTTTCAGACATGATCCTGAGCTGTGGTGAAGTTCTGTTCTGAGAGAAAGGACACTTTCTAAGGTGCATTCACAATCTGTTGCCATTGAGCACCCTGGAACTGAGCAGGTAACTCTGACTTTCTGTGGAGAAACTGCAACAGATGAGAATTAGTGCATCCATCTGGTGTTTCACCTTTCCAAGAGTGTAAACCAATTGAGACTGATTTTTCTGCTTGGCTCTCTCCTCCCCCCAGGTTAGTGTCCTGTGTCTGTCCTGTTGTGGTGTCCACCCTCATTTATTCTTCATACCACCCTTTCCTCCCATTACTTATTCACCTGCTATAAGCATAGCAAATGGCCAGAGTGCTTTCTCTTGGGAGACCACGCAGATGAACAAGCTCTGCCAGCTCTTTCTGCAAAGCCTTGGCCCTGCCTTGCTCTGCCACTCTGCACCCATATCAGGGCTTGTGGGAAGGAACATGGGTTTGCAGCACAACCCTTCTGTCTGAAGTCCATCCTCTAAGTTACAGCCACTCACGAGCAGACAGTGAAGCAAAAAATGCCAGATTTCACACTGGCACAGGCATCCATCTTACTGACTGCCCTCGAGGGGATAGATTTGATCACAGGCTGATGATTGACAGAGGTGACTTCTCAAACCACCATGGCAAGATCAGCCAGGGCTCCTTTGTCAGTTCTTTCAACTGCAAGCAGGGAACATCCTGTCAGGCAGCTGCTCTGACTGCTCACGCTCTGTCTGTCTCGCACACACGCAAATACACGTGTGTGTGCACAGCCGTGCACTGGAGGAATTGCTAAGCAGATGTACATGCAACACCTCCTCATCTGTGCTCTTATTTTGCAATCTCAACAGCCAGCACCAAGGAAATCACATGTGGATCAAAATTATTGCACAGTTAAGGCATGATAGTGAGCATCCAATACTGCAGCTAATGTAATTACAGTGCCATATCACTTCAAGCCATGGTGCTGGGTGATTAGGCAGGGTACTGCAAAATAAGAGTATCTCTTGCTCCTGCGTGCATTCAATAGTTTCTGAACCTGCAGCTAAATAAACCCCGAAAGCAACAAAAGAGAAAATCTGAAATAGAAATGTCACTTGTAGTCCCATCAATTGTCCATAAAAGTGCCTTTCCAAGGGACAGGTGGCAAAACCCAGTCACATCATCAGTTCACACCCAGCCCTAGCTGGGAAGAAGTTGACAGGAACTATCTGATGACACATGAGTGATGACTATATGTTGTTGATCAGCACAGTTCTTCATACAGCTGACACCACATGTTGTGTGACACCAAGTAACTCCTTGCATCAGAAATCTCAGCCAGAGCACTAATACTAATTTTCTCGAATATATGTGGGCCTGAATCCAAGTGCAGTCAGTGACAGTTACATGCCACTGTAAGTCAGAGAGGAGCAGGTGTTGACATGCTCCAGCCCGGCCTTAGGCACATATTTGTTTTATGTGCGAATACTCAACAGTTTCAAGGCAGTTGCTCCGACTGGTAATTTGAGTCAAGCACGTAGTTCTCCAAGGGGACAGGATCTATGGCGAGAAAGAAGATATGCATATTCTTTATGACAAAATAATACATGAGCTTAAGTTATCATATATTCATTATCACCCACCCAAGGCAATCAAAAGTGTATTATTTCAAAATGTAACAGACTAAAATGGCAAGAGCAATGCTGTTTATGGAAATTCTGAGTGACCTACTGACTTTCTGTTCCCTAGATTATTTTGAAACTCTGTGTTTGAAGAAGAGATAGAGAGAGGGGGCGAGTTTGGTTCTAGCAAATCAATTCAAAGGTACTGGAACAAAAAGAAGAAACTGAAGATACCAGTCAGAACTCATCATGCTGGTGGAGGACAGGAAACAATTTTTATTCTTTCCACTGGCCAAGATCCCTTGGCTGTGGATGAGGCTTGTAGGATAGTGACAATCGTCTTACAAACGTAAATACTGCATCAGGGAATCTTTAGAGTTCAAGTGGCAGTCTCGGGTTTGTGTGCATAGCATAAGGAAGGCAGATTGGTTCTGCTACTCATGCTTGTGCAAAAGTTACGCACGTATGTAGGAAAACGTGCATGTTCAAATCTGTCTGCGTTTCATTTGTAAATGAAAAGCCTGTCATTGGCCTATATGTAGTACACCAAACTGAGAGGATCCAAACAAAAACTGTGCCTGTCTTGCGATTCCAGTGTTGTAAATGCTGAAAAAGTGTTTGATTTTCTTTAAAAATGTGGATCTATCCAACTTCAGCAACATCATTTCATGGAGCAATAACGATCCAATGGTGGGTGACTGAAGATACAAGCACCGTTTAAGATGTCAACATATTTAAAATTACATTTCCATCTGCTCAAGGGGAATCTCAGAGTTAAGACATGTAAATATCCAGATTTATAAAGGGACTGGTTTAACTAAGTTGAATGTGTCTAAAATCAAGTCCTGAAACTTTGAAGTGTTTCACTACTCTTTACCTATACAAAGTGTAGTTAACTATGCTGGTCCTGATCTGTATTGTGGTTCATCTCAACTACTTTTCAGGGGTTCCAGCTCTGAATCACACAACTAAAACTCAGGTGTGTACAGGCCAATATGCGTATATGCATTGGTTCACACAGACAACGAATAATCTAGAAAATCACTAGGAACAAAATTAATGTGTCTCAACATATGCTTTTAGTGTGACTTGAGATGCTCCAGGTTGTGCTGCCCAGCTGCCAGCTGAGGCTCTGGAATAGCGTGGACCTCCAAAAAGTGTTTGGTCATATTTGCCAGGTACCCCAGGTCTCTGAAGTGGCTCAAGACCACTAGGTTTTGGCCAGTGAAGCCCATCCTTGATGTTTACCCCAGGTGATTTGAAATGTTCTCCAAAGTGCATCACTTTGGCTAAGGGAGATTCAGACAACCAGGTGCTATGTGAGATGCCCTGAGATTTCTCCTGTGGACGTCTGGGTTATAAAAATATCCCAAATGAACATCCCAAGTCCTGAAACTTCTGTCCTTGTGGTGCCAGGCTGGGTAGCTAAAGAAACACAGATATGCAAGGCAGTTTCCAAGGTTTCTGTAGCAGTCAGTGGTGACCTTGGGCATGTTTCAACTGCATTGACATAGGATTTTAGTGCCATTTTTGAGGCATTAGGGCATCCCTCCTGGATCCAGTTATTAGAGCAGTAGAGAACCTGTCATATCTATCAGTTTCATGTGGAAGGTAGTAGGATATCTCAGGCAGCATTTAGGGGAAATTCACCTAGACAAATAAAGGAGTTTGTTTTAGGATGAGGTGGATTCGCCTTGAAATCCACTAACACTGTTAACCTTTTCGCCATTAACCGTAAAGATAACCCATGGTGACTTGCTCACCTATAGCCACCTTGCCTAACTGCTGTTAACACCCACATTTAATTAAACAATCCGTACAATAAGTAATACGTCTTTTTGTAGACAAATTACAATTTTTTTCTGGTTTGTTTTGTCATTTGCCTTGATTTAGGCAAATTCAGTTTTGCCTATACCTGGGATCCTTACAGGTATCTCCTTGGCTTTTGGAGCCACAGAGCACAAAAAGTAAATTACAGAAGAAGAATACAGACATTTTTTTTGACAACGTTTTTCTCACCTCATTATTTCTCCATCACAATAACAAAAGCTGTCAAATTTCTGACAGAAGGCTGCAAGAGAAGCATGTTTCAAGCAGCTGGTCTTCACAGGGTTGTTGATTCCCCCCCTTCCCACCCCACTTCCAAACGTAGATTCTAAAAACAAAGCAAAACAAAGCAAAACGAAGCAGAAAAACCTCCTTCTTCCACCTGTGCAGGTTTGCCAAAGAAAGAAGGAGTTTCACTGACAAGTCCAAGAATGTGAGACTAGATAATGAACTGCCTGGATGATGCAATGTGTGAGTGGGCTTCCTGAGCTGGGATCTAAGAAAAGATCTGTTTCATGGATGGTTTGCCCTCCTTCCTTCCCTTGACCTCTGGGCTTAGGCATTTACTGGCTGTGCTTTGAGGACCGTAGGTGGAAAGCAAAGTTTAGGAGCTAGGAATTAAGGCTGATGCTGGATCCTGAAAAAATAAAAGGTTATGTGGCAAAAAAACTCGCTCTGCTCACACAAAGGAGAGTAGAGGATAATTGCAGATGGGAAACTCGGCCAGTACCCAGACCAGCCTGCTCCCAGGCCCATCACAGGGCTCATCACTTCCATCTTCCCCAGCACCTTACACCAGCGGATCCACAATTATGTGGGTCATATTGCCCTTACCTTGCACCCTCATTGATCATGAAGGCAGGTTAAGCAGGAAAGGAGACAGCTGATCTCAGTACCACAAACCCTCAGCCAAAATGTCACATACAATCTGTCCAGAGTGCAAAATGTTCCTCAGCAGCAGTGGCTTTCACTTGTTTTCTACAGAAGCTCTTTTTCCCTCT
>NW_010426502.1:0-5548 GCF_000710305.1 Buceros rhinoceros silvestris | reverse complement strand
CTTTCCCTATAAATCTTGTCTCTTCCCTTTAAAAGGTTTAGAGAGTTGGGTTCATTGCATTAACTGTTTGCATTTATATCAAGCAGCAGTTACTGCTGGTAAACCAAGAGCTTTTAGACCAAACATTTCCCTTGGAATATGGAAAAAAATCAAGATTTGGTGTTGACACAGGAAATTCATGTAGCTATACAGCTGCTCCTACTATATAGATTGGGTCACTGTTCACACCATTTTTAAGATATGTGACCATTTCTTGGTAAGCCTTTCCAGTCCCTCCCCTTTCTCCACAGCCAAATAATAAATTCACCCCTGAAATATATCCATAGGAATTGCAAATTTTACCAAAAAAATCACCAAGGTTGTTGACAATAATTTCTATATGTTTAGGCTACCAATAAATCTTGTACTTAAAAAAAGCCCACAGCAAGGAGAAGTCCCATGCCCTGGCAAGCAAATCATTTATGGGAACAGTTTGTGTTATCAACATATTAAGCTATCAGGACATCAGTCCTTGTTGCTTTTGGTATTCCTTTGATGTCATTATCAAGGTAGACGTGACAAATGATACTTTATGTCTATGAATGATAATCAGCACACTGCACAGCAGCTATCCTTATTGATTTGATTAAGGGCTTTGATCTGGGAAATCACCAGCTAATGCTATCTAAATTAGTCTCCACTGGTTTGGACAAAGCAGTGGGAAAATAATTCTCTAGTAAAATGAGTGATTGGACAGAAAACCCCTTTGTTTAACCATGCTAAATCTGAAAAGAAAAATATTCAATTTGGAGGTTTCCTGCAGGTCAGTCTTCAGATCCTCATATAGTCATTAATGACTGTACTTCAGCCCCACTGTCTGAACTTACTTATGTGTTTTACAGAGGTTTAATTAAAAAAAAAAAAAAAAAAGACAGAAAAAAGTCTTCCCTGAACAACTGGATATACTTCAAAGAGGAAGGACAGACAAGTGTTTTTGCCAAGAGACTTGCTAACCTGGCAAGGAGGGCTTTGAACCAGCTTTGCTGGGGTATGGAGAGCAACACCCTGGGGTAAGCAGAAGAGTATGGAAGAGAGGAATCAAGCAAAGCATAGGGCAGCAAAAGATGATCTCTGACTCTCCCCTGACAACACACATCTAGAGTACCTATACCTGAACACGCCCAGCATGAGAAGCAAACAGGAGGAATGAGAAACCTATGTGCAACTGCAGAGCTGTAACACTGGAATTACAGAGATTTAGAGGAAACGCGGGTTGCTGGAGCACTGTGATGGATAGACCATGTTGTAAGGTGAGGCAGGGAGGATGGCAGTACTGTCTGCATCTCTCCTGTGGGGTTCTGGTGGGGAACAAGCTGTCAATGGGTCATCAGCGCACCCTTGCTGCAGTAAAAATTAACCACATGCTGGACCACACTAACAATAGCACAGCCAGGAGACTGAGTGCAGTGGTGACCCCCTTCCATTCAACAGCAGTGAGGTTGCATCTGCGGTACCGCCCCACCGGAAGGAAGATACTGAATAGATAGAGAAGGTCCGACAGAGATCCCCTAAAATGGTGAGAAGACTGGAGATTATGAGTTATGTGCAGAAGCACGTAAAAAGGCAGGGACTTGTTTATCCAGAAGATAAGCAAAGGGGTAACTAAGTGCAGTCTCCCAAAACAGGTAGAGAGGTTAGACAGATACAGGCTTCTTTCAGAGGTGCACTATGAAGGGACAAGAGATAGTGGTCATGAATATCAACACTGTTTGGAAATCAGAAAAAAAAATTCTTCATCGCAAGAACAGTTAGAGTCACATACAGGGTCTGGAGAGCCTGAGACAACTCAGGATTTTCAAATTTTGCTGCACTAGGCCATGAGGAAGGAGGTTTAACTTGGAAATCAGCCTTATTTTCAGCAGAAGGTTGTACTAAAGAACTCCAGATGTCTTTTCCAACCTATATGATTTTCTGAACCCCCACTGGCCTGCAGAATAACTCAGAAAACAAACATTGCTAAGAATGTAACCCTCCATTCACAGCAGGGCCACCACTTCTCTGAAAGCTCCTACAATAGATGTTTTTTCTGCTTGGAATCCTATGACTCATAGCAGTGAATAAAACACAGACATCCTAGGAGCTGAAAAACTAAATAAAGTTTTACTACAGATCCCAGTCTCACCTGAGAGCTACCTCAGGGACAGACATTAGCTTGCATGATTGGAGTCTCCTCAATTTCCATGGTCATGATGAAGGTGTCGGAAGGAAGATCAAAACCAGACTGTGGAAGTGCCTATTGGAAGAAATCAAAATACCCATAAATTTCAATGTTACATGTTCTAAATGCAATTCTGTATCTCCAAGGGCTTTAATCTACTAGTAGTACAACACTGCATGGTAAGTTGTCATTAGCCAGATGTTCATTCTAAGCATGAAATAGGTTGTTTGATGCTTCTGTCTTTTCAGCTACATCATGGAAGTCACCTTAAAAAGTGTAATTCTCTGCAGCGCTTCCTCCAGTAAGGACTCAACATGAACCTAGTAAAGCAAAGGGTTTTCTCTGCTGCATCACTTAACCGATTAACTCAGAGCGTTGACGTGGCTCAGTGGCCCGCACAAGCTCTCCCCTTAATCTCAGTGAGAGACTAGTGAAGATGCAAGCGTTTGATCTGTTGGTTCTGATGTTTACTGCTGCTATTGGCAGCTTGGAAGATGGAATAGCAAATCCAAGGTGTTTAATGCCTGGCTTTAGTTTCTACAATATTCTGTGCGTCTCCTTGGTTGTTTGTGGTGAGAATATACTGAGTTGGTTGTAGGGTATTTTTTCGAGGAACTTGAAGGTGAGCCCAGTAGAGCACATTATTACAATATAGCCATTCATTGGCACAAATTACCTCTTGTTCTGACCAACTCCCCTCTTCAAAGCACCTACTGAGACAGGGAAGTGAAGGTACGAGCTTTGCCATGGCAACCCAACACTTTCTGGTGAAATTAAAACCCAAACGGAAAAGGATAGCAGACTCAGTTGCAAACAAAATCCTTCCTTTTCCTTTCAAATGAAGCTGATGAAAGTTTTAGTTTTATCTTGAGATATTAATAACTAGTCAGAATTTTTCTAGAGACAGTGATATGAACAAAATAATTACATCACTAACAGTAACAGTGGTAATAAAAAGAACAGCTCTCCTTGAACTAGAAGGTATCATTAGCTTGCCTAAGGGGCTTCACAGGCAGTTAGTCTCTAAAGCAGTGTCTCTGGCTCATACAAAGGTACTGTTTCAGTATTTAAATCTTTTAAATAACGGAAAAGTTTCCCACTGGGGCACAGTTTGTAGAAGGCAGCAGTGTGTCATTATTTTGTTTTAGAGGGTGCCATTCGAGACCCAGAGCCAGGGAAGATTAAACTTTTTGCATAGGGGAAAAGATGCAAAAGTTGTTGCTGCATCAAAGAAAGCAAAAATTAGACTGGAAAACAAGATGAGCTTTGGTGCAGCTCACTTACTCCGTATCTGTCAAACTACTGTTTGGAACATGAGATATGAGAAAATGCAGCTGTCTTGCTCCACAGAACTTGTCATGGAATAATCTAGATGGTGGGAGGCTTGATTTCAAATCCTCATTTGGGCAGCCTTTGAGCTGGGTTTGAGAGGAAAAGCAGCCTAGCTACCATACCATGGATTTTTTTTCCTGATTGTTCCCAGTCTCACACATTCTTCTTTATAGAAATACAGGGGGAAAAAAAGAATTTGCTTAGGACCCAGAGCCAGATACACAGAACTTACAGAATCTGTGGGTTTGTTGTTTTTTTTTTTTTTTCCTGGGATGATTTTCTCTCCTTCTCTTAGCTTGGTTTAATTCTATCCTGGATTAGGGTTTTTTTTTTCTGAAAATATTATGTCTCCATGAGATTTCTACATTCTGATGAATTGCTACTTTCAAATCAATTTTTCATAAGATTTAAAATTCCTTAGTAGTTCTGCTAGTTCCTGTTTTGAAGGCTGCTATGATCTACACTGTTTTTATCAATCGAAGCAGCAGCAATTTAGAACAAAATAAGTTTTCATTTGCACTTTGTCTTCACTGAGCACCCAAGAGCTGAATTTCCTGTGTTGTGATTCCTCTACTTAACGGATGGTTAACAAATACAAGACATTATAGCAAGATCTTCCTGAAGGTCAGCATCTTAAACTAATTGCTGAACTTAGATTTTACTTAATGTGAGATTTTTCTAGTGTGTGAAGGAAACACTATATAAAAACACTCCTCATTAGACTCGCTACCATATCAACGATGCTTGAGCATCACATTGGTCACACAGGTTTCCAGACATGCAAGAATTTATTAACTTCATTCCACCCATACCAGCAAGATGTGGCAAACTGTTCCAAGATCTCAGCTATGCATCTGAAACATTATTCCTTACCTCATTTCAGTCTTACCTACCCTTTACAATCCAGAGGCTGTATGTGGTTTGCGTGGCAAGGTTTTGGTAGCAGTGTGACTACAGGAGTGGCTTATGTAAGAAGCTGCTAGAAGCTTCCCCTGTGTCCAATAGAGCTAATGCCGACCGGCTCCAACATGGACCTGCCGCTGACCAAGGCTGAGCCTACCAGTGATGTAGTACTGCCTCTGTGATAACATGTTTAAGAAGGGGGGAAAAAAACCACAGCAATTTCAGCTGGGGAGAAGAGTGAGAATATGTGAGAGAAACAACTCTGCAGACTTCAAGGTCCATGAAGGAGGAGGGTGCAGCCCCCTGAGGTGATAAGGCTGCAGCTCAAGTCCAACCAAGGCATCTCCAACTGCAGAAAAGACGTTTGCACTCACAGTCCTCTAATTTTCCTGCTATGGTATCCTGCCTTGCATTTCAACCGATATTTTAACTGTTTCTTCCCAAATAGTTTCACTTTCTGGCTAATTTGAAGATGGAGGTCTCTAGAAATCACTTTGCAATGACACAGATCTGACCAAAAGGACCAGGTTCTGAAAAAAATAACTGCAACCTGCTGGGAAAGGTAGAACATGTGGGTTTAGAAGTCTAAGTTATTGTTATTCACCCAGGCTCTTCAGTTCACTCTCTAAAAGGAGCTCACACAAAGCTCCTGCAATGTGTGGGATGGCATGAAACCTTCAAAAGGCTTACCGAGGCTTTCTGAAAAAGTTGGTCAGATTTTTTAAGTCCTAAGTTGCTTTCATCATCCACCTCCATTTTCATTTAAATGAAAACATTTTGAAAGAAGGAAATTAAAATTCTGTTTAGAAAGAGGAAATGAAGCAGTTGGAAATGCATTTTTGGTGCACAATAAATTAAGTTTCTTAAAAGAAGTTTATCATATATTGAACCAAAAAGTTTTCTCTCTAAAATTTCATTTACTAGGAAATTTTATTAAGCATATATTTACTCCATTCCCAAATAGCGAAATAGTTTGAAATTATAGAATTCCTTGAAGTGGAATTTTTTTTTCCGCCTGCCAAAGCTCTGCTTTGAGGGAGGAGGGAAAATGCTATTTTCTTTGAAATACAACTTGAATGATTCCTGGTGTCAAGGGTCGAGGGACCGAGGTACCCA
>NW_010426501.1:21486-26110 GCF_000710305.1 Buceros rhinoceros silvestris | reverse complement strand
CCACTTCAAGAAGGATGCTGAGGTGCTGGTACAGGTTTAGAGAAGGGCAACAAAACTCATGAAGGATTTAGAGAACTTATGAGGGAACTGGGATTGTTTAGCCTGGAGGAGGCTCAGGGGAGACCTTATCGCTCTCTACAAATACCTGAAAGGAGGTTGTGAGGAGGTGGAGGTTGGTCTCTTCACCCATGTTATGAATGACAGGATGAGGGGAAATGGCCTTAAGTTGCATCAGGGGAAATTTAGGTTGGATATCAGGAAAACTTTCTTTACAGAGAGGGTTGTGAAGCATTGGAACAGGCTGCCCGGGGAGGTGGTGGAGACTCCATCCCTGGAGGTGTTTAGAACATGTGTAGATTCGGTGCTGAGGGACATGTTTTAGGGATCCTGGCAGTGCAGGGTGAACAGTTGGGCTCGATGATCTTAAAGGTCTCTTCCAACCAGATGATTCTGTGAAACAACACTAAATAGCCTGAATCTCCTGGCTGTGCAAAGAGAGAAGTAAAATGAGTGATCAGAAAAGGATGACTGAGGAAACAGAAAGCAAGAAGCAATGGCAGAAATAGGTGAGTAAAGAAAAGGGTATTCTCCTCACGTGCAGCACTGCTCATTAACGAGTAATTGCATTCTGTCACTGCTGTTGCTGCCCTGCACTTCCTTTCACCTTTGACTGTCTCTATTCATCTTGACATTCCTTTGATATTGCCCAACAGTTTTAGGTAAATACTTTTTTCTAAATATTTGGGAAGGTGCCTAGCACCTGTGAGGGTACTGACATTATGCAAGCACATTGAATGAACATGTACAACTTTGTCTTTCCAAAAATGTAATTAGACCAGAAATTTTCTGAATATCTCCATATTTGGAACAATCTGGCAAAGTGTTGCAGGTATATTTCTTAAGGCTTGAAACAGTAACTTGTAAACTACAAATAAGTTAAGAACAACTATTTTGAGATTAGTTTTTCTTCATCAACAGTTACAGAAAAGGCAGCTCTAAGTGTCAAACAGATGGGTGCTAGAGGGGCAAATGTGGTGTAGCACCTCCTCTTGGTTAGTCAGAGGAAAGCAGTGTCTTTCTGTGTCCAAAGTGTCCTTTTGGCTAAGGACTTCTGGCTTCTTTCAATCGAGAATTCCATTTTATATAAGAAGTACAGCTGAAGATCCTCATTTCACCACCATAAGGAGGTAATCATGAACACTTGTCAGAAACTCAAACTGGCAACAAAGCCTCAGGTACACCTCAAGATTGCCTGTCTTCACCAAAGTCATCAGGAAGACACTCCTTCGTAGAAGCTGGCATCCTATTCTGTCAAACACCACTATATTTTTTCTTATGAATTATCAAATCTAAAAGAAAGGCATACAGATTTCCAAATTACATAATTACTGAAGTGCCAGCATGTCACCACGCTGTGCTTCTTTGCTCCAGTCCAACCTCTCCTCAGCAAGCGGTATTTCAACAATACAGTTTAATTTTTTTTTAATAGTTTCTCCTCTCACCCCTACCTGAATTTCAGAGGAAGAAAAATCTTGCAGTAACAACTGTCTCAGATACTTCACTTATGTTCATGAACCTTGCCATATTTGGTACCACTCTACATTCCTTAGCTTTCTAATTCCATACATTTTTGATAAATTAATCACGTGGCACCAATTGTACAAAATGGTGAGAATTAAACACCATTTCACAGAGACACGCATTACATCAACTGCAACAGAAATGAGATGGGCAATAAAGGACTGTTGGTGGTACTGCACATTGGGACCACTGCTATTTTGAGCACTGCTTACCATTAAAGATGATCTAAACTTGCAAAGAAACTGCCATTTTACCTGAATTTAGCCTTCATATATATATATCACAGCTAAGCACACAGCAAGGTGTGTGTTAGAGGTACAACTGACAGTTAAAATGTTACAGATCCCAAATCCTATAGACATTTGCCTTGCAATTTCTGAGTAGTAGTATGCCTTTGTTTAGATTACAACACAACTAATTCAGCAGTTTCACTTTTCAGCTCAGTCTCTGCTCAGTGATGGCACTCGCTGAAGTTAACGGCATATTTTTGCAGACAGTGTCTGCTTCTAGAAGTGATAACGCTTGATGTTGACAGTTACTGCCAGGGGTTGGGGTGCAGAAAGGCTCTGGCTTGTACTTGCTCCTGAGCAGACCAAGGTCACTGTTAAATCCTGTGTCCCATGGTGGGGGTGCAGTAAGTCAGAGGCTGCACCTGCGGGGAGGAGTGGGCAGGACAGGTGACCCTACGCTGACCAACAAGGTGTTCCATCCCATAGACGTCATATTCAGTATACAGCTGAGGGATCACAAGGGTCAAGCTCTCTTCCTCAATGCCAGCATCCGAGGAGGACTCTGTCCATTCTGCCTTCAATACCAGTCCATGTATTACTGAATCCAGTTCCAGAATCCAGCCCCTGAATCTGGTCCTTATCTGCTGCTGAGCCCAGTCTAGGACTTTCCCAGTGCCTGCCCACCGCATCAGTGGTGACTGTAACATGATTGCCATCAGGGTGGTTGGATTTGGTATTGTTTTTGTATATATTTCATTTTATTATTATTTTCATTAAAGCAGTTTTAGTTTTTTCTCCAATCCATTAGTCTCTCTCCCTTATACCTTTACTTTTTCCCTTTGGGAAGGCAGAGGGGTTCATACAGAACATCGGTCATTTGTCTAGTGGCCGGCCCAGCCCTGATCCTTGACATAGCACAACTTTGCAGACCTTAGAGGAACAACTCAGGAAAAGCTCAAGAAAATAAGTCATGTTGTGACAGCAGACAGGTTATTATAAAAATAAAATATATTGGAAATTGTATTAATTTTCTTCTTGTTTCTGTTTTCAGATGGAGCAACAATAAAAGGTATGGAGTATAATTCTAACCCTAAATGATGAAAGCAACATACTATTAAGCTATAGAACAGTTTCAAAGTTATTCAAAACTGACCCTAAGTTTCTCTCCCACAGAAGTGATTCAACTTTCCTCTTTGTGCTTTCTCCACTGTATCTAACCATGATCCCCACAATTAAGCTAGTAATACACAATACCGTTTTACTGAAGTATTTTTGAAATACCTGACGTCGATGGTTGAAGCACATCAGTTTATGTAGGTTTGGCATTGTTACAGTGATCCTTTCCTGCCATCTAGGGGACACATACTGGTGTGCAAATGGAGGAACAGAGGATTGTCTTCACAGTTACATACAGAAAATCTTTCTTACAAAATGCATCAACTTAACTGAAGCACAGCTTTCAAGAAACAAACCTAACTGGAGAGTAGCACAACTATTTTACTAGAGGTCAGATGCGTAACAGTTTCATTCTGACATAACCCTAACATTTTCTACAATAAATTTCAGTTAAATGCTCAGCAAAATATTGAGTTGACTAATTAAGTCTCACTTCTATGACAGCCAGCAATGTCTTCTGAGCTACTCAGCTATGTCAGAAGCCTTTTGATTTCCCTGAATGCCTCAAGGAAGCAAGATCTATACATGGCATGTAGCCATCAACAGCCATTTCAGAGGTAAAAAGCATCAAGGTGTCTGTGGTCCCAGAAATGCAGAAAGTCAGAAAAAGAAAAGCTGCATCACACCTGATATTATGAAGATTCAACTCGGTGTGAAACTTGTTTTTTGATACATCATTTACATGACAGACTAACTTTCTTGGAGCCTCATTCTGCTGCCTGCACAGCGGGCAGGGCAGAAAGAATATGTAACAAGGTGGTCCCCACATTGTGCAGACATTAGGCACCTTTCTACTGCTCTACCCAAAGAAGCAAAATATAGAAAACACTCAATACTGAAAGGTCATAAAGTTAACTTCAGATGTTAAAGGCTGTTCCAAAATACAAGTTCCTATTGCTAGTTAGCATTGCAGTCATATTTTTCATATTTGCACTCTTCAGTGTTCCAGGTTCTTTCAGACAGCAGACTCTACAAAAAAGCAAACTTAGCTAAACACTAAGCATAGTCAAATGCACACACAAAAATCCAAGCAAGGTTTATCCTCCTCTTGTTTTGCTCTCCTACATTGGAAGGGAACAGTCCAAAACAAACACCCTTCACTAAAACAAAGACCCATGCTTCCCATGGCTGAAACAACATGAAAGTCTCTTTGGGATCAAAGTTGGAGCTTCCCCTGGGGTGAAAGGAAGCAGGTGTCAGCCCAAGATGTTTTGTGAACTGGCTACACTTGCATGAAATGCAGATCCCAACTCTGCCCCAGGGATTGAAGATGAAATGCTTTCCCAACAGTACCACACCACTTTGATATTACGTCATCAAAGAAACAGAAACAAACAAACAAACAAAAACCCCTCCAAATTTAACAGAACAACAATTAATTTTATATTGATTCAATTTTTTTTTTTTTTTAGTAGCTCTGCCCAAATCCTCTTTCCATTACAGTGTGCAGTATGTTTAAATAGCTGACCTGGATATACTGAAGCTCCTTACCACCTAGGCAAGAAATTCTAAAAAATAAATAAATAAAAAGCCAGGTGCCAACCCATTATAGCAGTATAATGTAAAGCTTTATAAGACACCTTCGTTTCTTGAACTGGAACATAGCATACACTTACATAGTGCTAATAGGAGTTTGA
>NW_010426501.1:17228-21392 GCF_000710305.1 Buceros rhinoceros silvestris | reverse complement strand
AGTGCTAATAGGAGTTTGACACTAGACCAACACTACTGCTGAAAAAAAAACCCCAAACCAAAACAAACAAAAAACCACCTCACCCTGCACAAACCCCCAAAATTCTCTCTAGATATTACATCTATGGAATTTTTATTCACAGAAGAAAAAAGAAAGGTCTGCAAGATCAGGATAACAGCACACATTTCAGAAGAAAAATGCCAGTAGTGAATAGTGAGCCTTAAATTCGATACAGAAGAACTAGCAGATATTAAAACTACAAAACTGCTAGTGCCCACAGGCATTGCAGGAAACTGCGACATGGACCCCGAGTGTCAGTACAGCCTACATGGCTAAACTTCAGGAAATCTGTGCCCCTGTACCAGAAACTGTTGTCCAGGTTCTGCAGAACATCCAGCTAGGGCACTCTTTAGATCCCCACATAAGATGTCAGCAATGTCTTGCAGATGGGGAGTGCTCAGAGCTAGAGACTAAACCTGAACACAGACAAACAGACAGAGTACTTAAGATATGCAAGAAAAAAAAAATACCAACAAACCCATGGAGGTAACAATGTAACAGTGAGATTGAATTTAGCAAAACAACTGTACATGGAAAATGCAGCTTACTTGGTAAAACCTATAGAGTATGATCACCTTTTTTTTTTGTACAGTATCTCATATGCCTTCGTCAGCATCTTTAGACAAGACAGTCAGTACAAGACTGTCCTGTAAAAGTACAATTCCCTAGGGGAAGTGGAGGAAGAAAAGAAAGAAAAGGACAAGGGCTCCAATTAGAGACAGGATGGAAAGCTAGTAAGGCACAATGAAGAAATCCAGAGAGCTTGTTTCCCACGCCTGACCTCCAGTGGCGAGTACAGAGACTAAGATAATGCAACATACTCCTGAACAGTTAAAAAACACCTATGATATGTATTCAGGACCCCTCAAACAGACCGAACACTGCACTTGATGAACTAAATTATAAAGAAGTCACATTTGGCCAAAGGGAAAACTTCTGTGCCTGTGAAAGCTGATGCATTCCACCTTTAGTTTCTGAAAACTAAGCAATTATGTCAGATTTGACTATCTGCAATGATGTTTGTGTAGTCTGTTTACAGAGTTCTGAACTACCCAAAATTCTGTAATTCGTTGGCTTGTATCTACAAAGTCTTCTCTTCATTTAACAAATGCTTATCTTTCCATTAATTTTAGAATTTAAAACCAATAAGCATGTAAGGTTTCTGGGTTTGTTTTTTTAAAGGTAATAAAAAGTATGGTTTCAGGGAAACAACTTTACCCAGTGTTTCAGGAGGTGTATTTGTATGGAGAGATTCATTCATGTCTAGGTAGTAGCATGTAAAAACAGGCACATACTTATTTTGCTACTCTGGCCCTTCTGCTTTGAGAATATCTTCAAACCCCTTTATTCTTTGGGAAGGTTTTTGGAATTGCTGGGGAAAAAGAAAAGGTAGCATGTTACATTAACAAGGTAAAAATTAACACACTAGGCAAAGACACTGAAAAGTATCTACTTTAAAGCCTTACAAAATAGCATTGGATTGAACAGAAAAACAGGAATTCAGCTGGCTGTACTTCCCACCTCACATTCCTATTTTCACAACTCAACACAAATTACTGATCTAGGTATTTGTCTAGAAGCCATGTTTTGTCCATAAGCCTTATTTTTTTTTAACAAAAAAGCACAGAGCATAAACAAAAGTACATTCTCTTAAAAAAAATTACTCGAAGAATACAAAATTAAAGACTTAAGTAATTTAAATCTTTTTTCTACCCCAAAGCCCTATCCACAATATTTAGCCCAATATTTACACAGTGAAATGACTACCAATTTGATTGTAGAACTTGATATTTTCAAAACTGGAAAAAAACCTGCATGTTTTATATTTGCTCTTTTACAAAGAGAAAAAAAAAACTTCTCAAAAATTCAATATATGAAACTATAATAGAGAACATTTGAGTATTTGCAAACTATGGTAACTGTGAACTGTAAAGAACTGAAAGAAAACTGTTTCCTTCTCAATGACGAATGACCCACTGTAACATGCTAAATGGTACAAACAGAAAAGCAACTTTTTAACGTTTTTTTTCCTTAGTAAGTGGTTTTCACTTGCCATATATGACTGAAGTAGGTAAGTGTCAGCTGGATGAAAAAAGATAGGAAGGACAGTACACTCACTACTCAATAGGTCAGCTTATTATGTAATAAGACTTCAGCCTTAAAATGATTAACGAGGGAAACATTAAAATTATTACTGAATCTACTTAGTAATGACAGCTTACAGATGAACGCACTGGGGAAGGGAAAGTCTTATTGTAAAACTAAATTCCACTTCAAATAAACTAAACAAATTCAATTAAGCAATAGAGCTTGAAAGTCTGTAAAAGACTACTTTCAAAAAGCAGATCCTGCCAACCTCATCCAAGCACGACAAAAATTGCTCAAAGGCGGTTGCATGCTTGCAGAGACCACTAAACAAATCACAACTATTGCTCTTGTAACATGCTGCACTATTTTAACAGGTGTCTGATTTTATAAATCAGACTACAACATGCGTATCTTTTACTTTATTATAGCATCCTATAATTTCAGTAAAATGGATTATTTATGAGAAAAAAAATCTTTGTGACATTTCACTTGAGAATGCTTTTAAATCTTTCCATTTGTAATTTCCTCTGAGAAGCTGATCAGCAGCGTTTTGTGAACAGTAAATTAAATGCAGAATACTTTCAAAACGCAAAAAATACCTGCAATACATTTACCACACACGGATAAACAAAAACAATGCAGCGTTCAGCAGTGCAAAGACACATGCAGTGTTCTGAAGCATCCCACTGTAAATGTGTAAACTTTCAGTTTAACAGGCTCTAAAGGTGATTAAAAATAACACTCCTCCAGCCAAAAAAAAGACCAAAACCCAAAACCACAGCATAAATGCTATTAACAAATCGCTATCATAAATGGAAAACTGTTGTAGAAAACCGAGTAGTAGAGTCAAACTCACAGCTATGATCAAGAATGTTTCTTTCTGTAAAGATACCAAAAGGTCTTAAGTATAACGGAATTAAAAGAAAACTTTCATTATTCTGATACTCTAAAGTCTACAATATGACCATTTTCTCCTAAAATCAAAGTTAGATTATTACCTTAAGTGAGACTGGATTTATTAATCAAACTATATATTTATGAATGGTTTTACCCTGAAAGCGTTAAATATAAAATCATGGGTTTGTGTGTTTTTGGTTTTTTTTAAACAAAGGGCTATACATCCAGATAGTGTTTTTAATAGATATTCAGGACTATATCCTGAATTATGGAATAATTCATAAAAATAAATCTGAATTGCAAACAAATTATTAAATCATCAAACAAGAAACCTCATTCACAGTAAATTTTTATTTTCTTTCATTTATAATTGCTTCCCTAAGAACAAAAGAACTCTTATTGTCATACATTAGAACAGTCATTAGCATGAACACTGGAGCAAGAAGCTTTAGTATCAGATTTTAACCTTGCCTTGCATTCCTCTTTTTACTTAAAGCACAATTTGGCACTGACAGAAATTTCTTTCTAAGCATTTTGACTTAACGCTCATAGTCTCTCTCCTAAATGTGACCTTTGCTAACCAGCACTAATATTTAACTTAATTCAACCAATCACTGATTCCACATGTATTCAAAGTCTTCTTTGTAACATTTATGACATATTTGTTGATACTTTTAAAATTTCTTTTAAGCTCTGTTCAAATAAAAATGGAATAAAATTGAAATTTACGAAACTTTACATTTTATTAAAGAAAATTTGATGAGCTTGAATATCAAAACAAGATTTATCAAAACCATTTTGTCATTAAAGGACTCTAGTGAATTAACATAGTGGTTCTAGTAACCAGACTCCACGTGGTTTTTAGGCGTGCCGTAAGTACAGAATGGTGCTTTTGGAAAGCCCAACAGCCATTTATATAGGTTAGATCCTTGACTGCTGCTGGGATTTCACTAGAAATTGGGTGTCTACTACTGGTTTTGTTGTCTTTTTTTTTTCCCCCCCTCAGGTGGTTGGGGCTTTTTTGGCATCTAATGTTCTCAATTAATTTCAACCAAAGATTCTCTTTACAGATGTAACTTCATTCCCCCCAAACTGAATTAAGAGTTGCTAGATCCACTC
>NW_010426501.1:2203-17120 GCF_000710305.1 Buceros rhinoceros silvestris | reverse complement strand
CATCTGTTTTTCTAGTGGAAGCTCTCTACTTTTTTAAACTTTCAGTTCCTAAATTTTGGGTAAATGAATCTAACTTGAACACCATCAAAAGTTCTTTGCTCCTGCAAATAAGACTAAAAAACAGAAATTAAGGAAAAATATTTTCTCTGCAACAGAATCTGAAAACATGTTAGATAGCAGGTAAATAAATGTCAATAAATTAGCTTCACTCTGAATGAGTGAAGATAGAGCACCATGATTTTTTTTAATATATCTGGCTTCTCTTGGTTTTGCATTGATTTAGAAGACAGCCCTTCCACTGAAAGGTGAGGAAGGCTCACATACAGAGAATTAAAAATTTTGACATATTACAACATAACCTTAGCTGCTGTGATTCCAAATTTAATTATCAAGAGGTTTCTTTTTAAAAAGGCATTCAAGTTCTAAATGACTAAACCAGCACTTAAAATTTTTATCCACCGTACAGATATGTATTTTCAAGTAAAAGAAAAAGAATCATCTCAGAACTATTTACCAGGAAAACTTAGAATGAAATGGATTTCTTTTAAGGCAGAAGTTTAATTATACACCAGGTTAAAAGCCACCACAATATTAAGTATAACTAACTCATTCAGCATTTAAAAATCCGCATTCAAAACTATTAACTCTCATGCCAGCTAGAACTTTACTGATGTTCCAGGACACCCAGCTGGAGATATGGTTATCCTTAGAGACTAAAGCTAGGCCAGAGCAAAGTCAACCTACTCACTACTTTTTCATTATTAAACAAACTGCGCTCACTTACGTTAGTAAATTATATAAACTATTTAGAAAGAGGAAGTATGAAATACTGACAATGACAAAACAGATTTTAAAAAACTATCATTGAAAAAGTTAGAATACATATTCAGAGGAACTTCAATGGTTAAAACCAGATTCACATACGTTTATCCAGTTGAAGATTAGTGTATTAAAAAAAGTTAAGAAAATACTTTGTGTTTCAGTTCAACTGCACTTGATTCAAGTACAGCTTGGAGACTGGCCGATATAAATTAAACATCATCACTGCCTCAGCAGCCAGAAGTACAGAAGAATGTACATGTTCACAGGATAAATAGAAGTCTCTTCTTTCTGAAAAAAACCAAAGCTATCTCACTCCAATACGGGAGGTCATCCACTCCAAGCCTTGGCATAATCTGAAAGATAAGAGATGTTATATTGGTAGTTGTTCTAGTCCAACATCTTTGAAGTATTTTCTACTTGTTTTTATGTTTAAAAACAACTAACTAAAATAAAGTCAGCTGGAATTTGGACTGAAACTTGAACAGAATAAATTATGTTTTAAACTAAGTCACTTCAGCCTTAACCACAAGAAGATGGTCAAGCATGCTCTATTATTGAAGCTTGGCACTCCTTCAATTTTTTCCTTTTAAATCTAAAAGACTATTATTAACATGCTTACTCATAAGTACATGGAACCAATTAAGTTTTTCTTTTTCCACAGGTTTCCCATGAAAGATTGTTTACTTAAAAGCTAGACCTTTAGATACTAACAACTAAAAGACAAAGGACAGGTACCCAGACTGAACCGGTTCACAAAAGGCAGTGTATCAAGAATTCCAAAATTCCATTACAAAATTGAAAATGTTTAAATTCAGGATTGCATAGGATCTAATTCCATATTATACTACATTTAAAAGTTGTTTGTTTCAGAAGATAGGCTTTCCTTTGATGTTCTAGGGATCTAGCTAGCTATAGTTATACCACCTTTAAGCTTAATCTTTGTAAAGAATATAAGGACTTGGCTATCCAAGAGGGCTGGTTTCAATCACATGGGGCCAATCTCCCTGTCACATATCCCAAAGGAAGATTCAGCTCAGCAATCTAACTCTGGGATGTTTTTAATGAGTTTGTCTCACTACTCATGTTGTCAGTTTTAAGTATTGCAATTACTCATCTTTTTTTTTGTAAAAAAGAAAGCAGCCGCCTAGGATGGCCACTGTTTCTAAATCAAAGTTCATATTCATTAATTTCTCCCTTTCTCCAAATGTGAATTTATTTGAAGATCCAAGGTAGTACATAAACTAAAAACTCAAAAGCAAACCGGCAAAACTGCTGGGAGGAAAGACAAGTTTACTCTTAGAATGAAACAATACAAAGACTCTATCAAAAAAAAAAAAACCAAGTTTGTTTCTAGTAACACATCTCACCCTAGGGAAGGGAATGTTATCAATCACTGTACGAGACATCTCCATTACATTGGAAAATACTTCATGCTAGAAGTGAGGAAGATGCTCTCATGTCTCAAGACCGCTTTACTGTAAAGGTTGTACAAAACAGCTGAAAACACCTTCTAACTATTCCACATTAGAAGACTGCTTTAAGAATCAAGATGAAAGATTAGCACACTTCAAATCATGTGAAGCAAGACGCTATCCAACTTGTTACAGGACTCCAAAAATGTTTCTTGATCTTTATAGATAAAGGATCTAAGAAAATCTCAGCTTTCCATTTTAGTAATTGCTGACATAAGGTATACAAGTTTCAAAAGTAGCTACATCAGCCAGATATAAATAAAAGGTTTAATATTGGTAATAATTTTGGTTTATCCCAGGTATGTGTACCTTTTCAAAACCTTTGTTTGAATCCTTATAGAAAACCCCACCCAACCAAAAGAAAAAAATATCCAAATCATACCACTCCTTCTTTAGAAGCTTACAGCAGAATGTAAAGGAAGACCACAGTAGCTTATTTCTTTAACTACACAAAGAGTAGTATACAATTACGTCAACAGCTATGTATTTGGATGGTGGGGGCTGTTGGGGGCTTTTTTTTGGTGTTGTTATTTGGGTGTTGTTTGGGTTTTTTTGTTTTTTTTTTTTAAACAATGAGATGAAAGACTTTGATGCAAATTTGGAGTTTGAGTTCTAGAAAAAAAAATCCATAAGGTTCAATAAAGAAAAATTCAGAGTGTCCCTCTGAGTGCACAGATCAGAAAATTTGTTCTTTCAGGAAACCACACTGGTGTCAATAGGCTTCTAAATCAGTATTCTCATTTACCATATATTTCTATACTAAGCAGTAAACATTTACCCTTCTCCTGTCAAAGCACAACAGGACTGAATGTGCCACGGGTGATCCTTTATGGAGCTAAGGGTGAGGTATGTAGATATCTCAGCAGCTGTCATGCAACCTTTCATGTCCTGCTTGTTTGCAAAGATGAGAACTGCAGCCTTCCGTAAATCCTAGAAGCAATTTAGAGTATTACTAATAGTTAAAAAGAACTGAAAGGCTATTGCACTAACTGAAGTCATTAAAAGAACTATATCCAAACTAGCCTACAATTATACAGCAGCATGGGGTTTTAACAGGCTTATTGCATTAAAAATTAATTACATCACTTCTGAATAAATTGGTTTATTCAGACTTATTCTCCACCACAGAGAATCAAATTATAATTTATTATACAACTATCCTTTTGGTGCTGTCCACATGTTCATATGCTAACTAGTGAAAGTCTTGTTAAAGTATAGTTCATAAAGCTCCAAACCACCCAGCCAAGAGAGGTATCACTGGATAAACACTCCAAAATCTGTATTAGATACTATTCAACTGGACAAGCCCACTAGATTCATTCCCCTGAAATTAGTTTCAACTTCATTAAACAAGTTATGCAGTGATTAAAGTAGTAACAACTTAAGAAAGCTTACAAGAATTTAGATAACTTTATCCTGTTGTTCCAAACAGGGAGCTCTAATTATGCTGCAGCAGCTTTAGTAAAAACAGAAACTCTAAAAGGTTGATTTGTTTGTGTACAGAAATTAGAACTCCACACAGCAATGAGACAAAAACCGGGATGCATGGTTTTAGGAGTGCAGAAGGGTAAACAAATGCAATACCCAGGAAGCCAGCAGTTGTAATTAAGTGTTCAACATATTAAATACATATTAGATTTTTTACTATTTCTCCATCAGGAGAAAAAACAAAACCTTTATGGTCCAAAGTTGAAATTCACTCCTACAAATAGTCCAGGCTAGGCCTATCAACTGTTTTCAAGAGAAGGTAGATCACGAAGTCATATAAGTTTATAACACTGGAAATTAATAAATTACATGGGAAACCTTCACTACAAAAAGTCATTGTTCCACCTTTTTTGATGGTGTATTTGTTCCTTACTACCAAACCCAAACTATATTAACTATAAAGAAAATAACCTCACTCATCTGAAACAGTGCAAATCTGAGGAATGAACTCCATCAGAATTACCTGCATTGTACTAAATCCTCTTCCTTCAAAAATGAAAGGAGATACTTAGGTTTAAAACAACTGCACTTTAGCTTGAGAGTGAACACAGAAGGTTTTAATGTACTTCAGCTAATCCAACGTAGATGTTAATTTACTATGTTTGAGAGAGTTGACCCAGTGTTGAACAGTCCTCAATACAACATACAATAACAAACCAAACAGAATACTCAGAAGGAAACTGAACTCAAATATATCCATAGCTGTAGATGCTCTCCTTAATTTTAAGGAACAAGATTAAAACAAAGAAAGAGAAATGGAATTGCCTACTTTCCAAAATGAAAATAATTTTTGAAGAGTTTCTTTAAATTTTAAACATTTAATTGAAAGAAGTGAGATAGTGGCAGTGAACAATAATGCCCAGTTACACTAATACGAAGTTTAAGATATTTTACAAGTTCAACATTTGCAAATTAAAGAGTGATTTGATTACAATGAATCCAGCTCTATCAGAAGATGCTTCCTAATAATTTTCTTTTTTATTTACAATTTATATGGTTTTACAACATGACCAACATGCACATGTATTTAGGCTCAGAATTTTTTTTTGAGAGTATGATTTTTGCTAGCATATGAAGCATGTAATGTTATTTGACTGTTCACAAGAACACTATTATCCCAACTCCCCATCATACCTCATGAGCCAGCATTCTATAAAGTTCTTCTTTTGTAATAGAAAGTCGCTCTCTATCAATGCTGTCAACAACAAGAATGATGAACTAGGGGAAAAACCAATAGCACAGTATGTAAGTACAAAGTATAAACTACAGAAAGTATGTTTTCAAGAGGTCATTACCACAAGTCTTCCTATATGAGAGGGACAGACTTGCACAGCATGCTAGCAATTAGAACAAGAGGTTTATTGCTAGTCTTTTGCTAGAGCCCTGAGTACTATACGTGAAGATTACAGATTTAAAAAACCAATAAAAATATTACGCTTGTACATTTCAGCACTGCTATTAAGAACTTGGTGGATTTTTGGGCCCTACATCATAAGCAAAATAGTGATGTAGGTACCAAAAGCACCTGCAGACAGAGGATTACATTTAAAACGTGGATGACAATCTTTGCTACACAGTTATCAATAAAACAGCCATTACTGTCTACTCCTACTTGCTTACTCAAACTATAAAACTGAAAATTAAACTGCTTATTTTGAAAAAATCATTTTTAGCAATTCAGCATCAAGACAGATGAAACATTACTTCAAAGTAGTACATCAGACCTCGGAAAGCTTTGTACTTGTAGGGCTTAACGTTACGTTGTTATGCAGCACCTTGACCTTTGTAATGCAAAGGGCCTATGCAGTTGGACTGTCACTCACAACTTTGCATCCTTCCACCCAGGTACTTGGAGACCACTAAAGCAGCAAGAATTTTATCCTTACTGTTCCTGCCAGGCACGTTAATTCTCACGGCCAAGTGCTTGTGAATCCTGTGACACTGGATTCATCAAGTCTTCCATGGGAAGCAACTGTCACCAGTTTGAAAATTATTCTCTTTTACCCACACTTTCTGTCCCTTGTTTTGTACCTTCTATTTTGTAGCCTTATACTAGAGAGGAAAAAGACACGGCGCTACACAGAGCAGGAAATACTCATGTGAATGCTTGTAAGCATTACATAATAGCACGCATGACACAAGCTGTGCAACTGACCAGGGTTCAACACTTGCCCTGCCCAGGGCGTGCTCCAAGCAGTGCACTGGAGAGGAAACCAAGGAGATTACATTCATTTGAGAGACTCTATCACTTTTCTTCCCAGGTGGGAATACTTTTCCAACCCCTTTCTCCTTTAACATAGCTCTCTCCTCATTTGCCCCCACGCTAATAACTTAACCACAAGAGCTCCCTCCCCTTTCCTCTCCCCCCAAATCTTGTGCGTGTTAGCCTGTCTCAACATCCTTTCTGCAAGAATACTATTTCACTCTTAAAATAGAATTGCAGAATTAGCCACGTCAAGTTGAAACTAATTAAGACAGGTATGCACTGAAAAGCTTAGGATTTTTACATTACTTCAAAGATTTTGTTTACATTGCTTCAATTTACAGATAAGGAAAGACAGAAGAGATCGTAAGAAAAAAGTAGGATTAGAAGCCACCACTATCATATGGAGCATATGTTGGAGAATTACTTTGCCTGATAAAATTAAGGAGATTCATTACCCATTGCAAATGACCACAAAGTATGAAAAACTAAATCAATTTAATGCTGCTGTGACTTTGAGATGTCTAGCAGAGGTGCAGGAATAGTAAGGAATTATTCATACCAGGGAAGTTAGGATTAGCATACTAAACATACTCATCCTCAGCCATTTCCAGCAAATTAAGTCCAGCAGACTGCTTCCAGCATCTAAGCAAAGGGAAAGTTCTTTGCAAGTGCTAGAAAGTACTGGATTTCAAATGTATAGTAGCCAGAATATGATGAAGAACATCCCAAAAGGATAATAAAAAAGAATACATATATCCCCCTAAATTCTAAAAATAAAAGACATTCAATAGACAAATATCAAGAACTTACTGCTACGGTACCAGATAATTCTGGCAGATGTCTTGTCACCCTTATGTGTCTTAGACATAGCCATACCTTTCTAGATAAAATTAAAAACAAGCTTAAAGTACTAGAGATGAAGGTTGAGATGTCATCACCAGGCCTTCAGTAGAAAAGGTTTCAGAGTATCTGAGGTGGGTCCCTCTAATCTCCCCTCTCAAAAAGGGGTAAAGGACAGAAAGCCTCATTTTACAGGAGGATGGAATGCTTATATATTGATTAATATCTACAAAAGATCTCTGTTTTGGTAGAAATGGTAAGAAATAAAGTCTAAAATCTTTTACATCAATGCAGAAGTCTCAAAGTGAGGCTACTGAGAATTTATGTGTATGTTGCATTGACGATTTTTTGGCATCAGAAAAACCGGGATAAAGAAAACAAACCAACACCAAACAAACCCCCAAAAGACAAGTTACTGAGTTCTACTCCAACCTTTCCAGCAATGGCAGCTTTACCAGTATCGCAAAGCTAGACCTTCCTTTGTCCTTTGGATAAAATTCACAAGCTTACAAGCTTTTTAAATACTGCTGCCTGGAGAAAAATTCATTCTTCTTCCTTAATTATTGTTACTTCAAAAACATTTCGGACTACATGTACGGAAGTTAGGTTAACCACTGCAAATCTGCACCAAATTTGCAAAGTACAATGCAAAATTCTTCCTTTTAATCTACTTGGAAAAAATGCAACTCCCCCATTTAGTCTTAAACGTATTTTGATATCATTTGATTATCTAGTAAAAAAGTCTAACTTCACAATTTATACCACAGATCAAGCAACATTAAAGTATACAGGAAAAAATACTTCAAATATTACCAGTGTAATTACTTACACTGTAAGTGTATTACTTACACTTTTTTTTACTTACACTTTTGGGATTTGTTCTTCCTCTAAAAGATTTAAAAACAATACAGTTGCTATCTTTATAAAAATCTAGCAATACTAAAATAATTTCAAACAAACTTACTGAATTTACAGAATTTGAAGTAGCTTCTCATACCTCTGTGTTTGAATAATAGGTATTCCATGATGACCGTAATGATTCTTGTCCTCCAATATCCCACATTAAGAAATGAGTGTTTTTCACCACTATTTCTTCTACATTGCTTCCTATGGTTGGAGAAGTATGAACCACTTCATTCATTAAGCTAAAGGAAACAATATCACACCGTAAAGACCACCCAGTAAAATGCAGAAGGCTTGTCACAGCTCAATTACAACAAACTTGTATTAGTAAAAGCAAGTATGTGTGACGCTGATAAAAAAAAAAGACTAAAAAACTAGGCATACTTTCAAAAGCTATATATTTTAATATTTATAGAAATAAAACAAATATTTAAGAACAGTTCTTTAGTAAAAAGATTAATCTGAATTTGGACTAAAAACTGTTTGATGAAGCTCTAGTGTGCTTTTGTAGCAGAAATTGTAGATATGCTGAAAGAAATCACCAATGAAAAATAAGCACATAAAGGGCTTAAAAGGATAAGCACCTGCATTTTGAGATGCTTCTCTTTTTAAAGGACAGTCTTTAACAGATACTTAAAATGCACTTGTTCCAAAGTAGAAGTTACTATTCTAAAGATTTCAAATAAAGGGAACACTAAACTGCAAAATATGAAATAGAATAATTCAATAATAGCACTCAACTTAGTAATTCAATATTAAAATAAATTCTAAAGGACTGTTTGTTTACATAGCGGAAAATTTCTCAGTTCTACCTTTAAGCTTTGTCAAAAGTGCTTAGAAAAAAGGTGCTTTAGAAAACATTCTCTGCTGCCTTCATATCCAAATACATCCAAAAGTAATTTGGCTACACCTCCTTCTTCTCCTGCCAATATTCTTGAATTAATCATAGATATTCTTGTAACGCTGGCAAGATTTGGGTGCAATGATATTATTGAAAATGCTTAAAGTAGGACCCAGGCAAGATGAAACACTATTTTGAGGAATCCTCCATTATAAACTTTAGACACTGGAACAAGGAAACATTTATGGATTTTTTGCAAAGCATCTAGAATTTCCATTAATTTAAAAATCACTTTATTTGCAGTTCTTAGAAATAATCCTGTCACCATGCTAACAAATAAAGAGGCTTTCATGGCAAAAAATTTACAGTTCACTTTCTGCTTGTATGTACAGTTCTGTTATTCAGTTTACAGTTCAGTTTTAAAACACTGCAGATCCTTCACTTATTCAAATATTTACTCTGTTTAGAACAACCAATACCATTAATGTATAAACTGTGATCTAGAACCCTAGTGATTACACCAGTTCGCCGAGTTGATTTTTCAATAATTAAACAGCGACAAATCCTAAAATGTAAACGGAAAACCAAAATAGTTAATATACTTACAACTGGTAAAGGATAGTGGTCTTCCCAGCATTATCAAGTCCCACTATGATTACTTTGTGCTCTGCATGTGCGCAAAAAAGACAAGAATAAATTAGTGGAAACAACAAGAATTTCAATTGTGGTTAATCACTTTTTCTCACTGAAGAAAGCAACTGCTTGTTTGTCTTATCTCAATAGCTTGTACAGAATACAGGTGACTTCAGGACAGAAAAAAAAAACCGCAACGCCTCATCTTCTCTTGAGACTACAGTTTTAGGAAGTCAGTACTGGAAGTCTTCATAAAGGAATTATACTAATATAATTACTTTGTTGTAAAAAAAATCTAGTTTTAAAAAGAAAATCAATGAAAAATATAACTCATAGCAGTCTATCATCTTAAGAACATCACTAGACATCCAAAGACTGCACAAAATACTAGCCCAACATTCAAGGCTCAAAATACTTGTTAAGGAACCACTAACATTTGCACAGTAAAAACTAAGAGGAACCTGTTAAATAGATCACAAATTCCACCGTTGCAATTTCTGAATTGAAAAGTCACAGAATGATCGAGGTTGGAAGACACTTTTGGAGTCATCTGGTCAACCAGTGCCAACTAGAGCTAGTGGCCCAAGATTGTGTGCAGACAGCTTTTCAGGATCTCCAAAGACAGAGACTCCACAGTGAAAAAGTGATTCCTGATGTTCAGAAGGAACCTCCTGTGTTTCAGTTTGTGCTCACTGCCTCTGGTCCTGCCACTGGGCACCACTGAGACAAGCCTGGCTCTGCTCTCTTTGCACTCTTCTGTCAGGTATTTATACAAGTTAACAAGATCCTCTCTAACCCTTCTTTGCCCCAGGCTGAATAGTTCCAGCTCTCTCTGCCTTTTCTCACACGTGAGATGCTCCGGTCCCTTCATCATCCTTGTGGCTTACTGCTGGACTCTTTCTCCAGTATTTCCATGTTTCTGTCATATTAAGAAGTCCAGAAGTGGACACACTACTCCAGGTGAGGCCTCACCAGTGCTGAGAAGGGAAAGATCACCTCCCTCAATGTGCTGAAAAGTTAAGAGAGTAGTAATCTACCAAATGCTGCACTGCTATTTTTCCAGGCACAGGGGAAATAACAATAAACTCACACAAAACCAACAACAAAAAAAAAAACCCAAACCCCTCCTAGAACTTATATGCTTCTCGGTAGTTAATCCTTCTTAGAATTCCAAGTACAGCAGCATAGCTAATTATAAAGATGGTTCTTTTGCTATGTGTGAAGTTAGAAGATATTGATCCATATACTGACAGAAAAAAAAATCTAAAGAGAATTTACAAATTATACTAGAAGTAAAACTTGCATGAAAAGTCTGTTTACAGACTTTTGAGGGAGTAATAATTTGAAATTCTAGGGCACTTAATCCAAAGAAAACATGGTTCCCAGCTTAAAGATTTCTTCTAAACTACCATATTCGATCTGCAAGACGGATAACTAATTAATAAAAGGTGAGAAGTTCTATGATAAATAACAAGTTGCTGGTTTTTTGTCTGCAAGTCAGTGGTCTAAGGAAGTACTTGTAGTTGGTTTTTTTTGTTTGTTTTTAATCTAACAGCCTAGGTCTTTTCATATTTAAATATTTATAGTAAAATGATCTCTTGACTGGGACTTTTAGAAGTTTGCTCTGTGGTATGGTCCCAACAAAATTTGGGAGATATTTTCTTGTATCAGTTCCATACTCCTGCATCCTGCCATCACATTCTAAGGAAAGAATGTTTTCTAGCCTTAAATCCAGGAATAATTTTAGCTCCATAAGCAACAGCACCAGTAATTAATAAGTTTTCCCAATACCTAAATGGCATCAAACCTTCTCTGCTTTCAACTCTAATAAACCATGCCACATAGCTAGACTGTATTTCTTCTTCAAATTCAATTAAGTTTAAAGGGCTTTCAAAGTTTGAACACAGAAACACTCTTCTGTTGTTTCCAAAAAGGCATGTTGTCAACTATTGCCTGGAAGACAAATCTACTTTCACAATATTCTGACTGAGTTATTTTCAAGAAGAAAAGGAATTTCTGTCAGGTATTACATTGCTTTTTATCACCTTTGCATCAGAATACAGTCTCACTTAGGAATGAAAGAGAGAAGTAGTGGACGAAACAATATCATGCCACTTATTGAAAAAAGATCTCCAGTGAGATGACTGTTTTTGAAAGCCACTGAAGCATGAATGGTTGGATGCTAATCGGGAGAAAAAAAGGCACAGCTTATTGGTGTTACTCCACAGTCAAATGGTATTTCATACAGTAACTGGATAAGCACAAATAAGAAAGTCACACAAGTGTTAATTAATGTTGATTTTGAAATTAAAATATTATGATGAAAGCATCAGTATCTCATACAGAGAGCAGTTTCCACCTTCTAATAATGGTGGTTGCTTTCAGAACTGTCATCTATGGTAAACTGAAGACTGTTCATAAACACATGCAAAAGTTGAATTTCTGTCTAGCTTGGTTAGATTACAGAACTTTTACTTATGTAGGTGCATCAGTGGAAAGCCATGGGAACTAAAAAACTGTCAAACCAAACAAAATTTTAACGAGACGAAGTACATGTTTACAAGAGCAACTAGAAGATAGACGCTACATTTTAGAGAAAGGACAATTATGGAGTAAACCATAGGCAGTGATTTATGCTCATATTTGTGTTCTCTTCTTAGAGAGTGACCCAGGTTTCTCCCTTTCACTGGCTGTATTCAAACTCAGTTTGGGTTGTATTCATGAATATCTTTCAGTCCACCATGTTCTTGGCAAAAGAGGAATAAAAGCCATAACTGAAGTGCCAGAGCAGAAAGGTAGAAAAGGGGGAAAAAAAGATAAGTAGAAAAAGTAAGCACATGTGAAAGAAAAATAGACAGTATTAGAATAATCCAAAGAATTCTGTTGTATCAACCGCTCCTGGCAGACTGTTTAAAAATGAAAATACAATATTGTTAAAAAAATCTTTGGCAATCTAGTATTACAAAATAACAGGACAGTGGAGATTATCTTCTTGCAGATGTTAAAAGGAAGACATAATACGCTCGTTTCTTCACTTAACTCTTCTATATTCCTCTGTGGTAAAGGGACCCAAAACAGAAGACTCAGTTCTCACAACTTTGCCCTTCTTCTTGCTAATTTGCATGGAAGAAGACTACTTGGCTCAGAGATGCTTTACTGTTTCCTCCACTTACAGTTGCCTTCCAGAGTGGATTATCATACTCCCTAAATGCCCTAGTATTTCACTCCTTCCCTTTCTTTGTGTGACTCATAAATCACATTATGCCTGTATGATTAAAAAAAAAAAAAAAAAAAAAAATTCAAAATACTTTAATGATGAGTAAGGCATATTTCCACATATTTGAAAGAAGAAATGAAGATTGGAAAGGATACCTATACTTTCCAGGCTGTGAAAAACAAACCCCACATATAGTTCCAAAGAACAATCTTGGAGGCTTCAAGGCTGAAGACAGAATGCAGATAAATGCAGATAAAAGTTTTCTAATGAGCAGGAAGAAGGAATAATATTTTACTGAAGTAATGGTCTCTGTTAACCTTACTGTACAGTCTGGGAACTTTCAGCAAGCCTAAGTGAAGAAACCTGTGGAGTTACCAAAGTTTAACTACCTTGACTTTAGCTTACCATTATTATTTTTTAGGAAACTTTCTAACACCTACAGTATTTATTCAGGGCAACCTGGAAGACTTTGAATGACTATAATTAAAAAAAACAACCAAACAAAAAAACCCCAAACAGATTTGTGAACTTCTTTAAGAACTCTAACAGTCACACACACAAAGGAATAAGGTATTGACAATTGTCAGAGTTGCCTTTATCACAGTTGTTAATATTAATTTCTGGTTTTTAATTATAGTTTCACTAACATCAATCTTGATAGTACTGAAGGAATAAGTCAAGCAAGTGTTATTCAGCTATGTGTTAACACAGGCAATAAGTTAGCTGCTCCACCATTTATTCATATTACTACATGCTGCTTAGAAGACAGTGACATTTGAGTACTGAATCATAGCTTAGGCAGCTCATTTTTCAATTCTTTTTTTTTTTAGCATACTTTTAAATTATTTTCAAAATAAGTGCAAGTCAATCTGCACTTATAACACTTTATAACTAGACTTTAAACGGTTGCAGGGCACATTTTATAAGAAAACAATACAGAGGCAATGTTTTTTCTCAAGTTCAAAAATAAGGAAAAAGAATCAGGAAGTCATCAGTAAGTCACCTAGAAAACAAAAGACAAAAAAAAAATCTATTTTTAAGCCAATTGTTTCTGTTATAAAGTATCTCTATTTCAGTTCACATTGTTTAATTACTACTCCATTAAGAGACTATATATATCGAGAGCTGAAAGACACAGTAATCCTCATTGCTATCCCTCAGGCTTTAACCTCTGCACTGAATAGGCATGAAGACCAGAAAACAAGATTAAATAAGGCCCTGGAACAGTTTTGACCACTACCAACACCATCACACAAACAGACACAGCCATTGTTTGAAGACTACTGCCAAACTCACACTGGAAATTAATCCTTCCAAACGTATCCACAGAACTAAACACATATTCCCTGACAGACTGTGCTCAGGGCAGAGACTATTAGCCTTCCTCTCTTTCACTAGTCATTGACTCAGATTAGCATGGGCATCACCAAGTTTCCTTAAACAGCTCTGTGCTGCAGTTTTTTATATAATCCCATACACCCAATTTGGCAAGTAAATGGTGCACTGCAATAGAAAAGCAAGTGCATTCTGCAGGGGAGCATGAAAAACAGCTAAAGGCTTTCCCTTTCTTAAAGTTTCCACCACAGGTCAAAGGCACACAATACTATTTTAACTGTTATATTTTTCACCATGAGCCAGTCTGGGTTTGCCAAAATGGGCTGAACCAACTGGAACAATTTCTGCTGTATGTACAGTGCACTGAAACAGAAAGACAGATTCAACTCCCTTGTAGGAACACACAGATGCTGCCCAAGTCTTTAGCCCAGGGCTAGAACAGTTGAATAGAATAGTAAGAAATGCTTCTGGAAGAGTTGAATAGATAACATTATTCAGTGATAACTGTCTGTTGACTGTCTCAAGAAATAGGTTAGGTCAAGTCTCTTGATCTTCCTTCCAGTACCTTATCCTCATCATTGGAAAGGATGGTAAGAGAATCAAATTGCAAGAGTAGTAAAGAAGATGCGTAAATTAATAAAATTATATCCAGTGCTTTAGTAGGATCTAAGGTACCTTCATTACAAGGTTTTCCTGCCAGGCAGGAGTCACTCTGAATGAACTCAATTTGCTGTACATTGTGCATTTACTCTAACAGCACTGAGCCCTGAGGCACAAAAACCCACAGAGCTTATTTTAAGATGTTACTTTTCTTAAGATGGGCATTTTCCAGAAAGCTACCGGCATATCTTCTTCCTGTGAATTAACAGTATTAGCTCACAAGCAGATATTTCTTTAATGTTGTCCAGACATTGAACGAATATCTTTCAGATTTGGCATTTTCAGCTCAGTTATTATGCACATTTATGTCAAGCAAAACTGCAGTGCGTAATTAATACTCAAGCGAAATGCCAATGATTTCTTGTTCTGTATCTTCTAGCACTTAGGCATACCTCTTCCCCCATGCTCTACTTGAAGGAAGATAGATGGCACTTCCTAAATTCTTGCTTTGATTAAACTTTCATTTTGCCAGTATCAAGTGTTTCAGACTATCAGGAAAA
>NW_010426501.1:0-2115 GCF_000710305.1 Buceros rhinoceros silvestris | reverse complement strand
TCCAGCAATCAAAGACACCCACGGGAGCCACAATGAACTGATGATGGGCTTCACACACATCGGGGTCTGTTTGCACCTTTGGAATATTCCCTCTAGACACTTAAAAACATTGCATAAGCTACTGTGCTAGTCTGCTCAACAAGCAGTTTCATCAACAGCTAATTCTCCAAGAAATTGCCTAGATTTGACATAACTAGAAAAGCAATCAAAACCAACTCAATGATTACCACCCTTTACTATTTTTCTCTAAATAATATAATTAATAATATTAATTAGAGAATAATTTCCCACCAGATGGATCAAAAAATTATGTTTGAAGATCATTTTCTACGGTGAAATTTCAATTTTGGCCATGAAAAGAAACTCAGTTTCTCATCACCACAAACCCCCCCCAACAAACCAAACCAAAGAACTCCAGCAACAAACAACATCAGAACACACCCCAGAAGCCTCTCATTGGGCTAAAAGCCGAATGGTATTTCATGGTAGTGCATCATCTTAACTGTGGTACTAATTTTCATTAACATTTTAAAAGTATGAACAACCTTCCTTTCAGGAATCAATATAGAGTAACAAAGACAATGTGTTTTCTGCTAATTAAATGGAATCATGTACTCTAATGTTGTCATGTACTATAAAAAAAAAACCAAACCAAAAACCCCCAAAACCAACCTCACAACAACAAAAGTGCACCTCTTCCTTTCCAAACACAAATACTGATATTGTAAGTTACCATACAAACCAATACTAAATGCCACGTGCAGTTATCTATTGATGAGTTCTCTGCTTAGAGACATCTCCTTGGAGTCCTTCATGGAAGGAAAAGACTTGCAGATTGCAGGACTTAATGAAAAACAAGACAGTGCTTAACAGTTTTCTGGAGAATAGGGGGAACTCTGAACCCCACCAAAAGGGTTTTCCAGTTCAGAAAAATCAGAAACGTCAAATCCACAACAAAAAATTCAGAAGACTCTTAGAAGACTTCAGGAACAATGTTGTGGGATACTGTACGAGGAGAAAGATAAAAGGTCTGGATCTCAATCCCGCTCCCATGGCATTAAAAGAGTTTGATAAATTGATGTTGATACATACACACATGGAGATTTTGCTCTGGTATCTACAGAATTATAATGGGTACGTGCAGTGACAGTGACAAGGCTATTAAAGGGACTCCAGGTGTACCCGACTCCAAAACTTGCAAAATTGTATTGGGAATGGAGTGTTGCACAAAAAAAGCTTAACTACGTTTTTAGTAACTTTAAAGTGGGAATGAAGTTGGGCATCTGGAAACCTGATGAGAGAACAGTAAAATCCATTTGCCTGCTCTAAACTCAGAGCCTCAAGGAAAAACAATGCAAATTCCTTGACTATTTTCTAACCAAAGAGGGCTACGTAAGCAAGATTAATTAAAATAAATAACCGATAAACCATGATTTTCTATTTTTATGATAACTGTCTGAGCTCAAGGTGGTGGCAGCCACAAGTTTGGAACTATGCATTAGAACATGAGCCGTTATTGTGGAGCTGGGTACACTAGGTAGGAGAGAATGGACAGCTATCCTCTTACGAACTTTTTATTCTTGGCCTGACAAGTGATTTTCTTGGGTCACTCACTGTATTTAACTAGTATCTTTGCCAAAACACAAACAGATCTTTACCTCAAAGGACCCAACAGAAGTTTGGTGGTTTTTTTCTTGATACTAAAAATAGAAAAAGCATGATTTTAATAGCAGGCTCCGATTTTAAAAAGTGAGAGTCTGCAAAGACAAGACCTTCATCGTTCATCAAAGCTTCAGCCGCTACAACGCTGAAAAAAACCACGTCTGAGAGGCAGCAGCACTCACCGCTATGAGAACTCTGAGCACACCGCACGAAGGGCTGCCCGGAATAAACAAAGTGTTTGGAGCAACGAGCAGCGAAGGGGACCACCTGAGCCAGAGAAACAAAGCGACTCCGAGCATGAGGCGCTGCAGAACCAGCGCTCAAGGAGGTGCACAAAGAAAAGCCCAACTTTTCCTGGGCGCGCCCTCAGGATAAGCCCGGCGACCAGCGCAGGCCCCCAACCTCCAAGGGCCGCCCGCGGCCCTCTCAGACCCGCAGGCTCCACTCGCTCCC
>NW_010426500.1:0-3172 GCF_000710305.1 Buceros rhinoceros silvestris | reverse complement strand
GCCCCCCTTCTCAAACCGCTACAATCCCTAAATATGTTTTTAAAACATGATGGATTGCACACTGTTACTCTGTGTTGACTATAGAGATAATTGGGCAAAAATGCTTATATTGAAAAGATATAAATTTAATCTGTACTTCTTGGACACAGGGTACAGGATATCCTAGACATACAGGTAAGGATATCAAACAAAAGTGTATGCCTTGGACCTCAGTATGTCTCTAGCTATGTCTGCTATTTGAAAAATGAATGCAATTTTGGGTTTTTTTTTCTTGCCCACAAAGCACATGAGAGAAACTAACAAGGCCTGGATTGAATAGGGCATTTTGGGTTATGAACTTATTCTTCTTGATTGTCACAAGAAAAAAAAGACTCAATTTGAATAGTTTAATCAAAATCAAGTACAAAGCAGTTGATAATTTTATTAATGTCACATAGTAAAAGAGCAATCTGTGAGGTATACATCCAGGATCAATATCAGTAACACAACAGGCAAACCACAACTTTAGATACTTACAAAATGTTAGTAAGCACCTACACATTTCTAAACAACCTTCTTTAAGTAAAACCCTCTAAAATTTAATCTTTCCCCAACAATTCCTCTGCTTCCTATCCTGAGGTCACTGTCACCCCTTCGTAGTAATGCAGGTTCCCCACTTGCTCACCCCCTGTGGGAGATGTAATCCTTCCACCTCTGTGTGAGGAAGTCCCCCACAAGGTCCACTGGACCCAGCAGTGGGTGGCCCTGGGTGCTGGCCCCATGCTGACAACCCATTGCCTGGTGCAAGCTGCGCCTGGTGCAAGCTGCTCCTGGTGCCCCAGAGAGACTGATGTGGTGCCTGGTCTGGGCTGAGATTGGGGTGCTGTGGGGCCACCGTGGCAGGCGCAAGCCCAGTGTGATTGTTAACTGTTGTTTCTCCAAGATTGTTCCCTCCTGCAATGAATTTGAATGGTGGTTCTTGTTTGGTTGGGTTTTTATTCAATCTTTTACCATACTTCTTTTCAGATTGCCTTATTCGCAGCTTCAAAAGCCTGGACATTCTTGGGCAGAGTTTAATCCAGCTGATCACTACCTTCCTGCCTAACATCAACACTTGGGGGCAGGTGGTCATCGTCCTCCTTAAGATGATAGATTTTTTTTGGATAAAAATAATCCGGACAGTTTTGATTGCTCAATCCTCACTCACGCTGTGTTCAATCATATTCTCATCTTAACAGGTGGTGTTATCCAGGCTATTGGCCAAGGGTGGGTGTGCACCCCCGTGTTGATCTAATGCACTAATCATCGCAACCATGGTTTTTACAAGAAAGCCAACATTTGTTGTATATTTGGAGCGCAATAGATTTTGTGGAAAACCTGGTCCATGGCCATTAGAATGTCTATAATGACCTACTGGATCATTCCCAGTAGGAACGAACACTCAAGTTCACTCAAGTGTTAATTTCTGTATTTTCAGGAGGTATGTTCTTTGGCTTGCTTTCTGGTCATGTAAGGATCTCTAAGAAGACTCAGTTTTCTGAATGAATGTAGATGCCTCCAGGGATGGTGACATTTGAGGTAAGATTTTTTTTTTTAATCAGAATTTTGTATTTAGGAAGTTAGGCTTAGACTGAGACATGGATTTAGGACCCTAATTCCAAATGAAAACTTCCTTACCTGTTTTATTTATTTGGATTTTGGTTAACTGATATTCATTTATTGTGGTGAGATATGGCTCTCTTCCACTAAATGACAACTTCAACAGTCAGGACAGGACATACTTGTGAAAGCCGTTTGGGATCCCAGGCTGCTTTACCCACATACGAATTAGCTGTCCCATTGAGTAGGAAAGTTTAACTCCCATAAATCATCTGTCTCCTGCTGCAAATTAAACTTGAATCAACACCATTTGTGGATACAGTAAGGACATGAATTTTCACTGTGAAAATAATAATACATAAAAATGTAAAATCCTATTGTCTAGAAACTTTCTAGAATTAAAAAAAACCCTCAAATCTACCTCTTTCAAGAGTTAAATAGTCCGTTTTACTGAGATTTATTGTAATAATTAAAGGTGTTAATAATGTTCTTGTTTTTTTTAATCACGAGTATTTAGGAATACATTTTAGAGCAAAGTAGTGCATAGATTTAAAGAGGAAGCTTTTAAATAAATTTAATAATAAATAAATTATTAATTAATGCCTCAACAATCTGTTATTACCATCTAAGAACTTAATAGAAGCTTCATCTAGGCTGGGAAAATGGATAGGTTGCACAGGGTATATGGGAATCCCGGCTTTTTGATCTTCTAAATCCGGTAACCTATCTAAATGTTGCTAAGAGACTAAAAAAGTGGGAAAATTAAATACTAGTATAAACTCAAGCCATCATTCTAAAATAAAACTGTGATGTGGATGGGACAGGTATCTATATTGGAGACCCAGGAACTGTCCCCGTAAACACCAGTTTAAAAGTGAATTCTGAACAAAGCTACTCACTTCTACCCCCTCCAGTGGGATGGGAAGGAGAAAATACAAGAACATGCACAAGGGGTGAGACAGAGGACAGGGAGGGCTCACTCGTCAGTTATGGTCATGGTCAAAGGACACACTTGACTTGGGAAAACAAAATCTATTTAATTTAGACAAAACCACCACCAATTGAATAGGTAGTGATAAATAATAGTGATAAATACAACCAAATCTTACATAAATACATCTTCCACCTATCCCTTCCTTCTCAGGACCAGCTCTTCCACCTGCTCCTCACTCCCCCATCAGTGCAGAGAGGCAGGGAATGGGGGCTGTGGTCTGTCCCAGTCCATTCCATGTTGTTCCTGCTGCTCCCTCCTTCTGAGGGAAAAACTTCTCACAGTCCTCCTCTGCTGCAACATGACATTGGCAGACAGTCCTCCACAAACTTCTCCAAACAGCGCGGGTCTCTTCCACGGGCTGTAATCCTCCCAGCAGCAAACTCAACACAATAACAATGAACTTTTCTTCTGAAGGAGGAAGGAAGGCTTTAGATGTTTCTCATACGTGTCTGTAGTCTTAACACGGACTTGATACACACTTCTTGCAGAACTCAGGTCATCTGAGCAGATGTGACCCAGGATGTGTGCAGCACCTGGAGCAGTGCCTGGAGGGCAAGTAAATCTCTTTGTAGCTGTCGCGGTTTGAGGAGGGGGGCTGTT